>NC_084977.1:3564904-3759096 GCF_963691925.1 Scomber scombrus | reverse complement strand
AGAGGCAGGGGTTTAAACTTTCATTCATTTTAAAGTTTACAGGACAAGCAGCTAACATGATTAGACTACAACTACACTAACTGTTACAACTGGGCTTTTCTGTGGGGGTGAAACTTGAAAAGGGTCATTAGTGATGAGCCCACAGAGAATTGTCACCCACCTCTGCAGTTCCCCACAGCTCTATGGTACTTTTTAAAGTTTGTTCACAACTTTACTGTTTGGTTTAGACTCAACACTCAACATCAACCTGCTGCAATACGTAAAGCATGCAACATAGGCTATACCTGTACTTCTAAAGAGACACAAAATTAGCAGCTAAAGAGGAAGTGGTGGAGACCAAACCAGAGGTAAAAAGGAGTGTAAATACTCAGCTAACAATTATACAAGCTGTTAATGTTAGCAACCTTCTGATTGGGTGGAAGTTTCTTTTGCCATAAATAATCAGTAGTGATTGACACACTGTACCACACATTATAATATCAGTTGGCACACAAGCTGGGGTGCCACTTGTAAATGGTAATAGTAAATGGACTGTACTTATATAGAGCTTTTCTAGTTGTTATGATGACTCAAAGCACTTTTACACTACATGTCTCATTCACCCATTCACACACATTCATACACTGATGACAGGAGCTACCGCACAGGATGCCAACCTGCTCATCAGCAATTTGGGGTTAAGTATCTTGCCCGAGGACACATCAACATGCAGACTGGAAGAGCCGGAAATTGGACCGCCAATCTTCCAATTGGTGGACGAGCGCTCTACCTCCTGATCCACAGCCCCTCCATGTTAGGTACATTTGTTTTATTTCACATTGATTGAAGATATATTCCAAATTTAAAGTTGTTATTTTATGGCTGCTTCAGTTTTGTGGCAGTTGTTCTCCACTTGTCTAGCTCTTTCTAGCACAGGAAGATGATGTCCTCCTCCTTAGTGCCATTTACAAAATTCTAATTGGTGTGATTGCTTTAATAACTGGGAAACAACCATTGGTTACCTTCAAAACTAGGGCAGAATTGTACAGACCTGCAACCAGGCTTTGGCCAATCACCAGTTTCACAACAGCAAGTCAATCTATCAACTGGCAGGTTTAGAGGGTGCTGAACCAATGATAGGGAGATACCTGGATATGCACCTGTTTTGCTGGTTTGGACTGATACACAGGCTGGCCTAGGTTGCCTATGTGTGCTTGGGCCGTGGACTGGTCAGACTGTTTTTAGTTATTTGAATTCACATTAAATACAGTTTAAGAATTGATCATTTGTAAAGAAAGTGTTTGGGTGGATGAGGCTGGGTTCTTAAGGTCAGTTTTGTTTAGAAATAGTATATCACGGCTGTGTCATTCTGGGTAACTGTGCAAAATGGTGATGGAGTGCAAAAATGAAAAGCAGAACTGATTTTGTGATTTTGAAAGACCAGCGACAAATAAACTAAGAAACTACGAAAAGCCAGACATATACATATGTTCATCTGATCCATTGTCAAACTAGATTGGAGGTGCTACTACTACAAACATATGAAGAGGTTTGGATTTTCGTACAATATTCTATCCATCTCCACACAGGTTTTTAGTATGAGAGCAGCTATCTCCAGAAGAAATATGCAGATAATCTGGAAAGAGATTTTGTGGACAAAATTGGACAATTCAGATAATGTATTAAAGGAAAAAAGGACCCATTGGCAAGTTAACTGCTACAGAACATAAGAAGAAAACTACAGTCTGTTTCCAAACATCTATATATAGCGCTCAAACTATTCATGAAATACAACCGCACCCAATGGTAGCAGGGAGCTCCCCTTTAAATGTAAGAACGTCACTTTATGATTGTGTGCTGTGGTTGTGTTACGTGCAACTGCTGCATTTGTTATGTACTCAACTTTTATTTGCTTGATCGATCTGTGTGCCACCTGTCACAATGCTGCGATACTGGAGAATGCCGTAAGTAGAACGGACTGGTCTGTTCTACTGTCGTATTGCCTGCATTTGTTTAGAAAGCTAAATTTGACCAAGAATTGTTTCGCAGAAGGTCAAGCAGGAAGACAACTGTCTGCCTGTTTCGTCATCACACCGAGTTCCACCTCTCAACTATTATCCAATTACTCACCGAGCTCAGCGTGCAGGCTTTTCTATCATCCAGTAATCATCTTAGCTAAAGAATCAACCACTACCTGTTTTATCTCTCTCTGCTGTCATTGCAGTCTACAGCTTCTTCATCTAGGGTTCCCCTGGGGGGGGGGAATCTCCGATTGGATGCTATTTATAGGCATCCATCCCATTACATCCATTTAACCAACGGGGTCAATGCCAAAGACTATCAAATAAAAATGTTGAATTCCTGTCAACTTGTGTCTTCTGTGATTGAACTCTACTTTTACTGTTAAAGTGCTGTGTGTGTGTGTGTGTGTGGGTTTTAGACAAAGAATACCCTCTGGGCCTATATGACCACCTGAATACAGCACTGCTGACATGCATGGAGTCATACATTTTGTTATATCTCTATATTGATATGGCCATGTTTACTAGTGTACTTTTACAATGATTTGTCAAACTGATAAGATTCAACACCACACAAGACAAAAACCCTGCATGAGATGGCTCCTTTGTAGAGTTCAGTACATACTGTCATAGAACAGTATGAACAAAAAAACAAACCAATTAGCTTTCAATTTGATGAGTTAATGCAGTTATTAAAACATCACTGAAGATCAGTCAGTGCACTGTTTAGACGGTGATCAACTGAAAAAAAATGATCTTTTCTAGGTTTGGGGACTAGATAATATGACATCATAACACCACTTATTGTTAGGATATTAACTACAATTACAAGTGTTTGTAAATCATGTTTCCTGTCTATGGAATATGGCTATAATTCAATTGTTTCCACAAGCCACACAGCCTGAGACTGAGGGGCTCGACTGAGTCAAATGGAGCTAATATAAAGCATACATTATTAAAATCATACATTATCATACATATCATAATTATCAAGACAGTTTTATTTACATAGCCAAATATACCAATATCACAAATTTGCCTCAAGGGGCTTTTCAATCTTTCCAGCATACAAACCCATCTAGCCCTAGACCCTCAAGATGGAAACTAAACTACCAGTTTTTTCACCCTCACCTCAAACCTAAAACTCACACAACTGGATAAAAAGTCCTGTATCTGCAAGTATACACTATGGTGCAAAGTAAAGTGAAGATGCTCAAAAATAATGCTATGAATAGTTTCAGTCAGTTAACCTCACACAAATTTCAGCAAACAGAAGAAAACTAAATGAAATGATTGTTCTAACTAGAGGGTGACACGGGAGTGGATTTTTACTCCTGTCCCATCCCGCTCCCGCAAAAACGTTCCTGTCCCATTCCAATCCTGTGACGGATTTAAAAAAAATTGTTGTCCCGCCCCACTCCCGGAAGAATGACTCCCGGTCTGTCCCGTTCCCGTACTTTTCCCCGACGATAGCCATTGCGTTTAATTAGCCCATAACGACAGGTATGCAGGTCACGTCACGTGACAGCCTGCAACCAACCAGCAACCACCAACCAGCCATAGCTGACAGGAGACAACGGGATAACCAAAAATACAGATAATAGAACTGCACATTGCATTATAACACCAATATAAATACATTTGCAATTGCAATATACATAATGAAGAATGTACTATTCTTTTGTGGATTTGGGCATCTCAGCTGCTTCTGTCTCTTCATGTAATCACAGACTGACTCCATGATGTTGAGATCAGGGCTCTGTGGTGGTCACACCATCTGCTGCAAGACTCCTAAGTCAGCAACAGGAAGACCAACTTTATATCTATGTTTCGGGTTGTTATGCTGCAGATAAATCGCAGCACAAATTCAATGCATTTCTAGTAAAACTGTGCTGCACAATTGAACTTCAAATAGAAAAGGCTCTGCCATTTACAGTATTTATGCAACTCAGACTCCGACTCATTTTATTGTCATTCTTTCACCAAGGAACATGGGGGAAAAAAACGAAACACAGTGCTCAGGTCCAGGTGCTAAATTATGCGAGATCTTACACATGGTCTCACACTCCTCCTGGGACTGAGAGAGAGAGGGGATTGTATTTATATTAAAGTATACATACATACATACATACATGAAGAGAAATGCCATTAAAGCTGATAAAACATACAACTTGGAATTTTTTTTCTTGTTACAATTCTGCTTATTTAGAGCTTCACAACTTTAATCAGCTGCATTCACACATAAATAGCTTTCACAGCTGTGATTAATTCAGTTCCAGGTACCATTAAAACATCCGAAATGTTATTTTGGAAACCTGAGATACGTTCCTTCAACACATATTAGAGGTGTTTGAATGGCAACACGGCAAAAATGTTTTTCAGCTCCAGATGGCACCAGCTAATGTGTGGGAAAATCGTGAATCTTAAATCACGGCTGCGGTGATGTCTCAGATACAGAGATGTCTGCCAGCATGTCCTCCCCGATTTACTCAGCGTGTTTATTATTCTGGTATTATTTGTGAGGGCTCTGGGCTGCCTCTGGCCTCCCATCTCGCTCTCCATCTCACTCTACCCCTCCAGTTTGTGTCAGCTTTAATAAAACTGAGCCAGTTAGAAGTCGCTCCCACTCTCTTTGCCACCGTGAAACAAACATGACATGAATGTCGCAAAAGACAACATCAGAGGAGTTTAAAGATTAAAGCTAAAAAACAATCTTGATGATTGGGTTTACTACCAGGAAGGCAAATCATTGTTTACTTGCGATCAATAGTTTAGTGTTCATGCGGCTTCTACTGATGAACTTGTAGGTTTGGTTTCAGAAGAAGGTGGTGAAACTGAAGTCAGAGGTTCTTCTACTGTAAAAAGTGAATAAGGTGACTAAAATAGGATTTTTGTCAGACATGTCGTCCTCATCCCCCATGGAGAAGTCGTTTCCAGGTAGCATCAGAATTGGGTGGCTCCAGCTGTTTTTAAATCCATCACTAAGTTTGTGAAATCCTTCCTAAATCAGTTGCTAGGAAACATATTTTGCGTTGTCCACTAAGAAGCTACCAACTACGAATGAATATGTGAATTTCAGTGGCGAAGGTGCCAAAAGTTATAATAAGCTTAACTGACAATCCTTTATAAATAAAGGTTTGACTTTGTTTTATCTGCATATCTGAAGAAATATGTGTGTTTTAGAATTAGTAGCAGTGAAGCAGTTTATAGTGACAGTGAAATATCTGATTATGCTAACCAATAGCCACCAGTTATCCCGTCAGTCAGTCTGTTATTGGCACATCATTGTTATTTGAGGTGTACTGGGGGGGTTTTCTATGAAATGTAAGTCTATGGTCAGATATGTCGAGCATCTTTCATATTACCTCAGTCTAAACAGGTCAGATATTAGTAATGTTATGAACAATTTGCTCTTTCAGTTGTCTTTGTCAAAGATAGCAGATTTGGTGGACCTAAAAGGTAGAGGCCAAAAATGAAAGCAGGGGTGTAGAAATGTGTCTTTATTATTGGAATGTGCATACAAAAACCAAAGGTAGGCTAGCAGCACCGAACCAAACCGAACAGAGGGTCCAACAAAACTGAAGTTCAAACCAAGACTTAAATACAGACAGAACTAATACATGGATGGTAAACAGGTGACTAGATGAGGTCAGGCTTGGATTTGATTGGCTGGGAGAAACACTGAGGCAAGGCTAATGAACACGATGCAGATGTGGTGTGGAGGGAAGAATGAACTGGGGAGCAGTGCAGAAATCAAAAACCAGAAAAAACTCTTACACTTACACAATAAGCACAACTAAATAACTCCCTGAAATGACTTAAGTACAGGTATGTGTTTTATCTACAGTAGGTAACCTGACACAGAAAATATACAACATGAGGACTAATAACTATTAGTCTATTAGCAATGAACAAAAAAGCAATTACAACAAGGTGGTATGAAGAGGTGGTGTTCTCCATCCACCTCCTTGAGTAGTTCACAATGCCATGGAAGTGAATACACATTGTTGGGGAGATATTAACAATACTCGCCCATTTTCTGAGAATTAAAACTAATGACATCATTCTCAGCTATTAATAATACTGGAGAAAATACAAAGAACAAAAAAAACAAACATGGTTGGTTATCTAGAAGCCAAATATCTTTAGTTGCCCAGTTGAGATCTGGTATTCTTCCGCTTGCACTTGAAGTTGGTTGATTCAAAAACTAACTTCAAGACCCACTTTCTTCTGTACTGTAGTCGTCTTAGTCGTTGTTATTTGAAAAGTTGTACACTGTATTTGAACCCTGGCATGTATGAATTTGTGGAGTCTTGTAAAGCTTGTGTGTACTGGTCATATTCATTTGCATGACACATTAATACAAATATCAATCAAGCACAAAATGATCTTTCTTCCGTGCATGTTTCTCATTACAGCTGCACGAATTTAAAAATTTGAGTTCAACTTTGCTGAAACTGGCAGGTTGTAGGTACATTAGCTGACATTGACATTGAGACTCCATCATATTTGATTCGACTGATGCATTTGCTCGACAAGGTTCTAATTATTTTCTGTCAAAAAAAAAGTTGTCCTTGTACTTTTCATGTGTCTTTGCTGCACAAATAAATCTTGCAACCTTGAAAATTGCTGGTGTTTCTTTTATTTGTTTGTTTAATGTCCCCACATGACACAACTTAAGTTCCACTGCCCCCACCCCACCTCCCCCCCGCTTCCCCCGCACAATTTCCTTTGCTCTACACTCTAACTGTTGAAGAGCTGTTGTTATAAAATAATAACTATTGAGAAACAATAAGCTTTAAGATTTCTCCCTCACTGACTTTTTTTATTTTATTACTAACCTTATGAAAAATAATAAATTGTGTCCTTCTCGTAAATACTCAGGTTAAGGGGTGAGAAACACATCATCTTCCTGCTCTGTAAATGTATCTCTGTAAGTGCATCTATAGAGCTCTACTCAGGACAACATCATCCTAAAGCAGATGTAAAGCTAGTGTCACTTTGTCATCTTTTAGATATTAGAGCAATCACCAGAAAACCATTGTGGAAATGATTTACTAATATTAAAATACAACAACTAGTCATACTAAAACTCAAATAATCAATTCAAATATTTGGATGAGAAAAAAGTAAAATAAAATAAACTCATACTTGGGACACACAAGCTCGTCCTTACCCTCACAAGGTGCAAGGGTTAGTAAGTGGGTGCAGTTTATCCAGATGTAAAGTAGCATCAGCAGCAGGCTCTGAATAGACAACAACAATGGAGGTAAGTAACTAGGACATTTTTGAAGACAGGTCGATCTTCTATGCAAGTTTTCATTCTAACCAAGCAGGAGCACAACAGGCTTGACTCATTTAATCAACTCATCTCAGTCTTCTGACAGTTGATTGGTCGAGTCGTGTGCTCCTGATTGGTTGGAGGAAAAACCTGTAGGCACACGAGTCTTTATGGAATAGTTTGGACATGCCTGGTCTCTTTCATTGCCGCTTTGCTAAATAGCATTTTTTCAATCTACTACACCATCTGCTATGGAAATCAGCTGTCTTGTGTACTCCTTTAAGAACCTGAGACCAAAATGGAAAAATGTATACATTATGTATTTTTTGTTTTTATGAGGGCCCCCCCCCCCTAGTTTTGCATTAATTTCATAGAACATTGCTGTTGGTCTACGCAGCTAAAGAACATGTGTCCGTACAGCCAATCAAGTCTTTGTATAAAGCATAATTATGAAAGATTAATTTCACTAAAACAGTTTTTCTAAAATCATTCGCCTTGCTCTTTGGTTTCTGACCCGGTTTTTAACACCCCTCCTGCTGGCTGAGACAAAAATGATCATTTCTAAAGTTTCCTCAAAGACCTGCTTTCTTCATTTCAATAATACAAAACTATTAACCATACAAAAACATTCATAAAACACGTTGACGTCATTTTTTAAATGCCAAAAGGGCTGATTTAATGGGATTTTAGCTGCATTTCCATGAACATTTGGTTATGTTTGTGCAAAACCGGAAGTTCTCAAGGAAAAATCAGCAGTGAATCATCTCCTGCCTGTAGTCCTCCAGGTGCACACAGGCAAGTATGTGAGCAATGCTGCTCATGTCATAACCACTTTAAGAGAAAACTAACAGGCAGTGGCCCGCAAAGAAAAGAAAAATAGCATTTGTATCATGTCTCTCAGAACCTCATCAAGTACTGTATGTCCACACTAAAGGACACCTTTCTCATTTCCGTTCTCCACCCTTTTCAGACTATTCTTCACATTTGTGTGGTTTCTACTTGTCACTTTCCATTAAGAATTCAAAACACCCACAGCACTGAGAGAATGTTGCCTTCTTAGATCTCCTCATCTTTTATGACGCCTGCATATTTTCCAGTCGTATCCAAGAATGCACGCACAGAGAGAGACGTTCTGTATATGTTTGAACAGAAATGTGGGTTAGTGCTCAAACCGATGCTCGTGAGTGTGTATGAATGCATGTGTGTAATTGCTACAGCTGTTCTGTCAGGGGAGAGAACCTTACAAGACTGCTGCTTGTGACAGAGGCGTTGGTACAGCAAGAAACATATGCTGTGTTTTTTTTATGATAGCACACACTGACAAAAAAACACACACACACACACAATCCCGTCATACAAAGTAGAATGACACCTCTCTCTCTCTCTCTCTCTCTCTCTCTCTCTCTCTCTCTCTCTCTCTCTCTCTCTCTCTCTCTCTCTCTCTCTCTCTCTCTCTCTCTCTCTCTCTCTCTCTCTCTCTCTCTCTCTCTCTCTGTAAACCGCACACTGCTTCATTTATCAGTGGTGCATTATTTATCAGCGGCAGCATTGCTACTCCTCAAGGTATTTACAGCAGGGAATACATTAACGGTGAGGAATGCAGGATGGGAGAAATGAATATTCTTCTAGATTAATATGCACATCACAGCTCCTACTGGAATAATCAGCCGAGCTGTACTGGTCCCAGTAAACGCAAACAGGGAAGGCTGTCTTTAAAAAACATTTCAAGGAATACAATTTATCAGAAATGTGTCAGTCAAGTCTAATTCTCTCTAACCTAATCCAGTTTAATCTAATCACTGCAGAGTTATGTGGAAACATTATTTATCTGGGAGCATCATCTTTCACTGGTAATGAGTTGGGAGATGAAATACAAGAGAAATTGGAATGATTGGACAAAGTGGAGTGGTTTAAGTGAGGGAAACAGCAAGGACTTTACTGTAACACCTCATTTTATGAAGCTAATGCATGACAAAAGTATTTACCATCAACGCTTTTAATGCATAACATAATAAGCTGTGTTTAAAAAAAAAGAAAAAGAAAAAGCAACCAACTGCTCCCAGGGCAGTGAGTAAACTTTTAACATTTAAAAAAAAAAAAAAAAAAAGGTAATGAATGATAAATACATATGATGCTTATGAGTCACAAGTGCAACGCTGGTTCCACATTTTGCAATTGAAGACTCTCAAAGGCCACATAATCAAAATTCAAGAAGTAAGGATAATTTTAGCAAACATTTGCAAGGAGGAGACCTTATTAAACAACATTAACAAGGGAAGAAAACTGAAGCAGAAAAACACCAGCAGGAACAAGGTGAAAGGGAAACAAAGCCAATTAGACGGGAGTAACCAGAGACAAATAGCACACGTGTAATGAGATATATGTCACAAGGAGTCACAAATACTGTAGTGATATTTCAAATGACAGAATTTAATGACTGTTATTAGTTTCATGTTGTCACATCCATATATGATGGAGAAACCCTTCCAGTTATTGAAGAGATTAAAAATGAAGTAACTATTCTTATTACTAGAATTCCCTATTGACTGCTTATTCGCAAAAAATGGAAATGTAGGTAGCTTTGTAGGCATTTGGTCATCAACCAAAATATTAGACGGATCAGAAATTGTCTTCACCTAATTTCATCACAATCCATTTAAGAGTTCTTGAGTAGTGCACAAGTGACTATGAAGGAAAAGTCACGGGGTCAACAAGTAATAAACATTCCTCCTCTGGGTAACTATCCATCCACTGAGTATACTACTTGGTACTAGACAAAAAGTCGAGGGATCACCATCATTATTGGGATTCATTCACTGAGGACAATGAGTCCCTGTACAACATTTTAATGACAATCCATCTAAGAGTTCTTGAGTTAACTCACAAGTGACTACAAAAGAAAAGTATTACATTTGATAATTTGACACTTGGCACTAGATGAAAAGTCAGTAATTATGTAATAAGAGTTTATCCTCTGGGTACCTCGACTATCTGTGCAACATTTTGATCTTGGAAGAAGTCTTGGAAGAAGCAACTGATTGACTAACATGTCTAGCACTGGCTGCTTTTCTGTATATGGTAACATTAACCATTACTGTAGAATATCAGGCGTTCAAAGGATGTTTGATATTTTGAGGCTCACCCCAAATTCATAACAGACAGGCTTTCATCCACTCAGCCTACACAGACTCTGACCTCCATTCTGACTGTAATCATCCTCAGAAACCTTCAGTCATAAATATACTGAAATATACTGAAAGGACAGCAGCCAAACAAGGTGTTACAAGGCTTACTGATACCAGCTATTCAACTGACAGATTATTTTCACTGGTGTCCATGACAGTTATACACAAAGAAAACAGCAATGTTTGTATTTATTGACACTTTTTTTTTTTTATTCCTCTGGCCCAACATAGCACATGTCCATGGAATGCTAGTTGAACAATAACCCTTTACTTCACATGTCCACAACATAGATTGAGTCAGAGATTTTTGAGATTTCAAAGGTTGCCAGTTGAGATTACTCACAGCAGTTCTGTAGTAATAGCAATATGGAATCAAAAAAGATGGACTAGAGTTTGCATCACAGATGGAGGCAGGTGATTAATGTAATTCTAGCAGCCGAACCATGAGACAAGTTATTAAAAGCCAGAATTAAGGAGTGAATTCAATCTTTTCCGCAGTTCAATTTTGCCTAACTGCTGCTGACTGATGAGTGACGAGGTGCTAGGTCGCCTGATTAACCAACGCCAGCTATCTAAAACATCAGGCATACATAAGCCTCTTGATTATTGCTGGCTACAAGGATCCAAATTCAGCTAGTTTGTGCAATCCAGTTGGCAGGATATATTTTATGTTCATTTTGAGTGTCAGAATATCAAGCACTGAGCAGCAGTACTTATCATAATTATGGAAAACACACTTCTATCCTTAGCTAATTTTGTAACTTTGGACACATCAATCAAGGGCTGCCTCACACTATGAGGGCCCATTAACTGCTGCGGTTCTGCCACTGTGCCTCTGACTTCCTCACTGCTGAGGTAGGAGGCAAAGATATTGCAAGAAAGGCAGCAGCCAAATCTCCTCAGTCAGACTGGCAAGTACTTCTAATTACAACCGAGCTCATTACCTCTCATTATCCCATTCAGAAAGTCTAACAATGCTATCATGCAGATTTAGCAAAAAGTTTTTAAAAAAATGTGGAAACTTTCCCTTCTAAAAAAAAAAAGGACATAAGGATGTATTGAATACATCGATGCAGTAAGTGAAGGGGGGTTGGCTGCTGTGGTTGTGTTGCTGTCTGAGAGCAAGCTTCATGCTGATGCTATATGACTGCATTGGGACATGGGAGAAGATACTGCTGAGTAAGACCTGGGTGAGTACAGGACATGACACAGCAGTAAAAGTCCTAAACTTTTACCAAACTACGTGGGGGACCTGCAATTTTAATTATAGACACCTTCCACTATATAGGTTATTAATCGTAATACATTAAAAGGAAAATGTGTCATACTACAATCAGCCATAATCAGGGGTATCATAGTGAAGAGAATAGTCTAGACTACCAACTCAGGAGAGCCTTGAAGAAAAGTATGTTTTTATCTGCAATTTCCACATTTACATCAGCATCATAATTATTACATTTGGCTGAGTAAAGAGTTTGATGGACCATTATCAGTAGCTAAAACAATACTGCAACCTCTCAGTGAACGGTGCACATGATTAAGTCCACTTCAACAATAGAACTGGATAAAAATATCATCTCTGAAGGCAGTTTATGCAGTGATGCTGAAGACTGTAAGACTCCAAAGATGTTCTTAGAAAAGACCCATTATCTTGGACGTCTCTCAGTCTGCATTCAGACCTAAAACAACAATGCAAAGGACTGTGTTGGTGGACGGTAACATGCTATGCATGTGTGGAGAGAGTCTCTTCTTTCAGGTTTCTCGGTGTGCATGTGGCTGACGACCTAACATGGCACACCAACACCTCAGCGGTTGTGGGCAAGGCTCAGCAGAGACTGCACTTTTTAAGACTTTTGAAAAAATGCCACCTGGAGGCAAAGCTGCTGCAGACCTTCTATCACTCCATGATAGAAAGCGTGCTGGCGTACTGCATCACGGTGTGGTATGCCGGCTGCACAGCCAAGGACAGAAAAGGCCTGCAGGGGGTCATCAAGACGGCACAAAAAATCATTGGCGGCCACATGCCCTCCCTGGAGGACATTGCAGACTCTCGGGGGCTAAACAGGGCAAGGAAGATCCTGTCTGACCCATCTTACCCGGCCAAGGCCTCTTCAAACTTCTGCCCAGAAGATACAGGGTCCTGAAGAGCCGCACAAACTGGCTCAAAAACACTTTCTATCCCTGGGCTATCAGGCTCCTGAACAGTTAATCACCCACCCCCACCCCCAGCACCTCTACTGGGCTATCAGGATCCTGAACAGTTAACCACCCACCCCCACCCCCAGCACCTGTACTCAGCACCTTGTATACAGTACTGTATTCAACACCTACCTCAGGTTACATAGGCATATGTGCAATATGTGCAATAGACTGTGACTGTGTATGTGTGTTCGTGTGTGTGTGTGTGTGTGTGTGTGTGTGTGTGTGTGTGTGTGTGTGTGTGTGTGTGTGTGTGCAAATAGCGTTTGAAGTATTTCATTGTTCTTATGTATAAAATAGTTACATTTATTTAGATATTATTTAGACTTGCACTATTTTTTTTTTTTTTTTTACTATTTTGCACCACGGGAAGAGACCCCGTACCAATCTCGTTGTGACACCTGTTGTACAATGACAATAAAGGATATTCTATTCTATTCTATTGTATATAAGGTGTCCATGAGACGTCAAAATACAATCTACATAGTCAAGTTGGAGATGCACAATGACACATTTAAAGTATTATGAGATACCAAAACACTGCACAGTGGTTGGTTATACTCACAATACTCAATACTCACAATACGATACTCAAGATTTACAACTCTAACGTTACCAACATAAAACAGTAGACACACAACATTCATCTTACAAAGTAATCCATCAGGAATGTGTGCTTGCATGTGTGTGATTGGCCAACGCTGCACTTTGCCAGGATGACATCATATTGTAGCTAAGGATGGCAATTTGTACGATCTTATTGATATCAATGCCATTATCGATTCTGCTTAAAAAAAAGTTGGCCTACACATGTTTTCAGTGACATTTATTAATGACCTTGCATGCTGATGAATAACACCACACGTCTGGGCATCAATAAAAGGAATTGATAAGCTCAGAGGCATACGATGTCGATGGATCGGACAATTTAGAAGCGGTTCTTGTTCTAGTTGCAGTGGAAGTGCCAATGCGGGGTCATCCTACTGAGTTCAAGAATTAAACCTTGGTTACATCAACACAATAGCTCCTTTTAAAGTGAATGAGAGGATTGCTTTTTCCCAACCATGTACAATTACTATGTTCACATCTGCCCAAAAGAATCATACCAATATAGACACAACAGAGGTTTGAAAACACCCTAAAGTGAAATTATAGGTGATGTCACACTGTCAGGTGTTATATTCCCCTGAATAGTGACCTGTGTAAAGACCCAAAGGCAGCTACTAATTTTCTATTGAATTTTCTACTAATTATTAAAATACTGCACAAAGCTTTTCTTTCCATGCAAACCTCATAGTTAAAGTATCAAACAGTAATTGTGCAGTAGAAGACTAAAGCACATTGCTATTATACGTTTTTGTCCAGCTGTTTTGAAGTTTATCTGGATGCATGTAAAACATAATGAAGAAATGCATCATGTCTTCCTGATGAGTGGCATACAAACATTATATTTCTAGCACTTGTGTTTTTTTCTGATCCACCCTCCAGCTGGTAAGAAAAAAAAAACAAAAAAAAAACAAAACCAGCAATCATTTTTCATTTCTTGCTTGCTCTTCTTGTTTACTGTGTGTAAATAAATAGATGAATCACAGCATCGTGACATGGTAATTTAACACATTTTATATTACTGAAAAACACATGGAGGACGCTTGAGATTACTTTGCAAGTGAAATCCACTTCAGACGCTTCAGACGCCCGGTCAAGTTTAACAGAGCATGTCTATCTTATTTGTTCTCTAAATGTGACGTGAATGTGTGAACGCAGTTAGCTAGAAAGCCTTGCTCTCCAGTTATTTATGTATTTATTTTAAATCACTTCCTGTATTCGTCTCCATTGTTTTACTACTTACGCAAGTCTTTATTTCTGATGTGGTTTCCCACATATAATACTCAGAGAAAAATCACATCAACGTATTACATGACAACTAGATTTGGAAGTGGAACATGTGTGTAAATCAGGCCTAAATGATTGTTCAGCTATCAACAGGAGGGAAAAATACATGTGAAGTGATCAATCAAGTTAAACTAATACCACTAACAGTCTGGACCTTACAAAAAAAACGAAAAAAAAGTCCTATATATCAACAATGGATTAAATGACGTACATAATGTTAAAGGTGTTGATGGTAGTGAAGGACCCATAGATAATTATAATCTGCAGTTCATCTCAGCTTCACACAGCATTGTTTTAGTTCATGTAGCTCATTGTCTTATTTTTTCAATACACAATGCCAATGCATTAACCTTGTTTCCAGCAGCAGGCAGTCATTATAAAACCTCTAATAAACCAAACACCACCTTCCCAGCACCAAATGGCAAAAGGACAAAGCTACTGATCTGGTGAAGCATTTAGTAGCCAATGGGACACATAATGTACCAACACAGAGCTAAAGGGAGAGAACGTTTGGT
This sequence comes from Scomber scombrus, assembly GCF_963691925.1. NCBI lineage: Eukaryota > Metazoa > Chordata > Actinopteri > Scombriformes > Scombridae > Scomber > Scomber scombrus. The sequence continues at coordinate 3,744,023 of NC_084977.1, read as the reverse complement.
GTTTACATTCATCAGATGCCAAAAACACAACTATAAATGCTAATGTTGCTTCATGTCTGCTGAATGTGTAAAAAGAAAATGAGATGCTAACATATTCACCATAACAACTTTTATAAGGTAATTTCCAGCTTGTTCCATTGCCCCCAACTGGTCAAAAACAATAAATTAATGCAGCGTTAAGGTTATGCAAAGATCACCCCCTCCAAAAAAATTAAAATACAGTTGGAAAAGAGTCAGTGATGCACAGAATTAATGAGTCCAGGTCTGTCTCATAAACAGTCAGAATGCAAAGTTATAGCCGACCAGTCGGATGTGTGTGAAGGGTGTTTGTGGTTATTCTGTGGCTGCCTGGTTTTATTTGCATGTGATTAAATCAAGGTAAAGACTGGATAACTTTGCACTATAACTGTAGCACTTTTCAAATCAGAATATGCAGATCTCTCAACATTTATGTCCTGCTACCTTCAGATGGCTGCAGGGGAAGAATCTTTCATATGACATTATACAGTACATCAATGCAGACTTTATGGAAGTCAATGCAGATGTGATTCTGAGCCAGCTGTTCTCAGCACAACTTTTAAGATCCGAATTCCAACAGCATTGCAATTTGCACTGATTGATTCAAATGAACCTCCCATCTGTTTCTTCTCCTACACCAGGCATGTCCAAACTAGTACATAAAGGTTCATGTGTCTTCAGCTTTTCATTCCAACCAAGCTGGAACACTCCAGGCTCGGCTCATTTAATCAACTGATCTCAGTCTTCAGACAGCTGATTGGTTGAAACCGTGTGCTTCTGATTGGTTCGAGCAAAAACTTGCAGGCGCACGGCCCTTTACGGAGTAGTTAGGAAATGCCTGTCCTACACCAAAACACCACACAGACAGGCGAGGCGAGTTTCAATGTCAAGAAAATAGCATTGGGTAGAACAGTTCTGCTTGCACTAGTCACACAAAATAAGGGCCTTATATATCCACAGTCTCACATTTTAAAAGCCACTTACTTTTAAATGAGTAGGCAGTGTTGTTATTCCAGGACTTTACATACTTATGTCATACCTATTACAGTATATTAAATCTAAATCCAAACAGGGTTTTGCTGGACACTAATAATTATTTTCTTTTGTGATTTCTATTGTGTCATTTCATTATTTATATTGCTTGGAACCCTGTAAATGCAGTTAGTGATTACTGCTAGAGGTAAATGAAACTCACAGTTAAATATTTGCCCAGAAATGATGACCATTATCTCATCACTTTCACATCAATCACGACAGCACAGTCTGACAGAGGCAGATGTGATTCTGTCACATTCTGACAAGAGCACACGTCTGGAGACGAGCACCTGTAGTCGAAATTGCAGCTTCGGATGGCAGCAAAATTTAGCACTGACAAAGCTGCACCCCCAGGCTTCTTGTTCCAACATCATTATAATTTCTTGTTAGAATAAACCCATCCTGAAAGCAGAGGAGCCAAGCAGTTTGAACTCTAAATTCTAAAGTCCCAGCGCAGTAAGTTTCGCTCTGCTGTGATGTGACGAGACTAAAAACAGCAGACTACAAACTCCAAGAGTCAAGGTGTGCCTATAATGGCTGCACTGCCTCCAGATACAAGACAGGACCTCATCCTGAAATCCTATATCCTATTATGGCATCCTTACAGCTCATTTGTTAATTTTCTCCTCATCAAGTCTAGAATGTGATGTGTGGATGAGGAGCTTAGCCAGGAGAAACAATGCTGCCGGTTTGTGAGCTATGAATGCGTCTTATCCTTAAAACAGGGACAATTGGCTAGCGTGCATTTGTTTGTGATGAGACACATTGTTGTACATGCCGACAAATGCGCACCCCTGCCAATTCTCCTTTTGTGCAATCTCCAGCTAAGCTTCCGTACTATAATACACAGATTGAATAGAGAATGTGGCCCAAATCTTGGCTGAGACAGCAGCATGTACTGTATTCTGCAGCCGAGTCTTATAAACATAAAAAAAAATCCATGATGAATGAGAGTATCCTGACCCGGTTAGTGATCATTAAAGGTATAATACGAGAGCAGTGCAGCTGCTTCGGTAAGCTTAGCCTGTTGAAAGAGAGGCTCAGACTTAAGTTATGTACATGGTGCATCACGAAGGCACAAAATCACATGAGTATGAGTGCGATCTGCTTACTAAAGCTGCAAATTCTGACCACCTGAACTTGTTTTGAACTTTCGGTTTTTTTGAAAGCACAGACTGCCAAAATGCCCGTCAGTCTATCCCCTTCATTAGGTAACCAGCTTGTTCTGAGGCTTTCCTTTTCCTCATCATTCCTTTGGCAGCAAATTAAACTGGCTGGTGGTGTTCTCAGTGCCTGAGCGAGTGTGTCTCAACCCAGATTTGAAAAGTACAGATCAGCAGCCGAACCTGATTGTCTAATTCTGTGATCCATGAAGAGATGTTTTTGTTCCAACAGTTTGCATCCGGTCAAACCTCCACTGTAGAGTCAAACGATTCCTGATGCAAGGGAATCGATTTTGGCAAGATGTGATGGGTACAGGACAGAAGAGGGTTTTAAACAGTTACCTGTAATGTTCACAGTCAAAATGACATATCACAGACCCAATGAACACATGGCATGTGATATTAGATAATCCATTTTCAATCTGCTCAAACACCTGACAGGTTAAGTCAGCTCCTTTATTGTCCTTTCATTCTCAGTAACATGAATACTGAGCACTAAATCTGGTTGAATCCAGTCAGAAGGTCTCTGAAAGCCTCCGTTAGCAATGAACAGGAGGGATAATAAATATGACAGAGACAGAAAAATAAAGTGCAGTTCACAATGATTTTGGGTTATTGAGGATTCTAAAGTTGGCAGTTGATTAATACCGTTGTCAAGATAATACACAATGTCATCGGTCAGGACATGAAGGGACACCAATTTCCATTTCATCTAGATAAGGAAAAATACATACACACACACACACACACAAATTGCCCATTAAAAATCTACAGATGATTCCCTCCTTAGCCAAGAAAAAAACACTTAAAGTAGAGCCCACACAGCAGTATCACTTTGAGAGACTTGAAGGACCTTTCGACGTAGAAGATGATGATCACATGACAGAGGCAGCTGAGATAGCAGTAGAGCTAGCAACCTTCTCTACTGGCTCTGATATCCTTGTAACACTTCACTTATACTTTCCGTGACTGCAGAGACACATCTCAAGGACGTCTGCGTGCTTCACCAAATGTATGACAGTATATGGAGACTGCTTGTTACGATTGCCTAGTATTCAAAAGTTTGCTCCATTGATGGCAATTTGCAAGGCAAATTTGAGTATCTTTCAGTATTTAATGGGGAATATATGATCAAGTCAGTATTTGAAGTGTAAGACATAGAAAGGACGAATGACATGAAGGACAGACACATGAAAGGATGGTAAAGAAGGGGGTATTAATACTGCACTTTTGGGGTTCTGTGACCTCTTTTCGGTGATGCTAGCTGCCAACCATTTTGCAACGGCATCTTTGCTTTGATAATCTGCAGGCCGACAACCGTGTGACTTCATGATGAGGAGGTCGTCAGTGAACATATGCAGGTTTAAGCGCCAGTCTCCATGGATTCTTTTCATGATTGAGGACTGACACTCCACCATAGAGGACTTCCTAACAGACCGCCCCCCGGACAGTCAGGTTGTGATCCTACCACTCTCCTGCCCTGACCCTCAGCACTGGAGTTCCGCAGGGGTGTGTGCTATCCCCAGTCCAGTACCCACTGTACACTTTTGATTGTACACCAACCTACAACACAAACAAAATAATTAAGTTTGCTGATGATACAACAGTGGTGGGGCTGATCCAAAATGATGATGAGTCAGCATGCCAGGATGAAGTCCACAAACTGACAGTTTGGTGCTCGAACAACAACCTGGCACTAAACTCCAGTAAAACAAAAGATAGTTGACTTCAGGAGGAGGAGGAGTGTGGAACCCGCTCCCGTGCACATCAAAGGAACCGAGGTTGAGAGGGTCCGTGACTTTAGATTCCTGGGTACACACATCTCTCAGGATCTCTCATGGTCCACAAACACCACAGCTCTCGTGAAGAAGGCACAGCAGCGCACCTGTTTTCTGAGGACACTAAGGAAAGTTAACCTCTCTCAGGAGCTGCTGCTGTCCTTCTACAGATGTTCTGTGGAAAGCATCCTCAGTTATGGCATCTTGGTGTGGTTTACAAGCTGCACCAAGGCCACTTTCTTTTATGTGGCCCGCGAGAGCTTAAATGGCATGACTGTCTTAAAATAGAAGTCTATGCTGCTTTAAATTTTAAAGGGATTTATGTTGTAATAACACAGCAAAGGGTTTACACATCAGACATCCCAACTCCCCCGGAAGTTCTGGGAGTCTCCCCACATATTGATAGCGGCCCCCAGTGCGACCCCCACCCCCCCCGGACCGAACCTCCCTGGAATGAGTTTTTGCAGGTTGGGATGTGTGACACATTTTTATATTTATGTAAATACATGTACAACATTTGTATACTTGAATAAATAATAATCAAATGCAGAGACAGTTATTTAACAATATGTTAAGGAGTAGTTACATTTATAGTCTTACAATTACAATCGGCCCTTTGAGGACAACCACAATGCTGATGTGGCCCGGTGTGAAAATAAGTTTGACATCCCTACTATAGCGATATTCAAGCGATGTAAAATATTATATGTTACTGTAATTCTTTTATCTTATTTATTCGCTAATTAGCACATCAGGATGAGTATGACTAAATCTTAGCTAAAGTTTGAGTAAAAATTGGCTGGATCTAGATCTGTGTCAAACTATCAGCATAAGTAGCCTGGTTTTCCAGCGGTTCATACCAAGCTCTAAAGCTAACTCATCACTGGTTATGTGCACAACGTTTCACTTCATGTTGCCCAATAAGAATTCGGAATATCAAACAACAACACTGGTGTCTAAAAAAAAACATATTGACAGTAAAGAGGCAGAGGATAAAATGGCAAGATCAGCTGGAGCAGTGCGGGCGATGCCACTGTGGCCACAGGGCATATCATTTTTTGGAGGGGCATAAGGCCAAACTGTGGGGGCACGACTGCCATGGCTGTCATGCCCCATGTAGAAATCCCTGCCCTGATCTCTACATTAAACTGACTCACACATATACACAGTGCATTAAACCGTTTACTCCCTCTACTGCTCACACACTTGTATTTAAAAGACATAACAAGGTGAGCAGTGTGTGTGAGAGAGTGAAAGTGTGTCAATTACTGTCAGCAGGTGCTAACAGATGAGTGACGGGCACTGTGCCACCAGAGCCATTTAGCTGCTACCTTGAGATGACACGACATACAGTACATTCATCAGCCGCCTCATGAATGACACACACACACACAAACTGATGGTTCAGGTAGCAGGACATAGATATACACACTGCTTTCTGTTTACTCCAGCAGTGCTGTCATTCCCTTCCAGGAACACACACACAGTGTCCTAAACGTGTGTGTGTGGCAGAACGAGATCCAGGAGTGTGTTATAGGCATTGTGGCTTAAGGACATGACAATACATAGAGGGTAACTAAACAAGCTCAAGGGAACACAGAAAACCATACAAAACTGAACCTTGTGTGTGTGCATGCATGCATGTCTGAGTTGATATTCAGCTGTTCTGATTCCAGCTTCTCTCTGGACCCTTCTGTCAACAACACTGAAACAATGAAGAGCTGCAAGGTGGAGACTGTCAGAGACACATACTTGGACATAGCTGTCCTGCCTTCACTCCTGTACATCACATGTAATTTCAAATGGACTCGGACAGTGCTGACCCCTCCAATACTGACACCTGAATCCTGAAGCACAGCAGAAAAAAACGCTTTTTTTCTCTTCTTTTTTATGTCAATTTTCAAATTTCACTTTGTTTATTGTTGAAACAATTAATCGATAACTTGAATATCTGATGTGCCAAAATGTGATAATCAATTAACTGAATGTCATTTATCAAGCAAAACTGCCAATCATTCCCTGGTTCCAGCTTCTAATGTGAAATTTCACTTCTTCTCTCTGTTTCACATTATTGGCTGTTGGTCGGACAAAACAGGGATTATGAAAACGTATTGGGCTCTGGGATATTATGATCAGCACTAATTTATCTTTTTATAAACCAAATGATAGAGATTATCATGATTCTCTAGTAGTGGCTGCAACCTTTATTACCATTTTTCCAAAAAAAGCCTTATTTCCATTCACCAATCAGTACCATTTGCTACCATCATGCTGTTTTTCCATCGTTGTTAAGTTACTCAACATTTTCTTGCACTGATGTTTCACAGTAAAAGCACAGGTAATGTCAGAATGGGGTAGACAGAGTTTTAATTGCCTCAATAAGAATGACACGAGCCTCATTGAAGCTCCACCAAGAGATTCACAGATAGTGGAATCCTTTCTTAGTTGCTTTATTCAGCATCTGCTTCTCCAACTCTCCAGTTGATCCAGTCTGTATTTATTTTAACTTTTTAAAATTGAATTTGTGGTGATGTAAATTTTGACTTCAGGGTTTTATTTGGTTTTGTTATATGCCTTGTGTTTGCCTTTTAACATCTCGGGATCAGGTTGATAAAAAAAGTATTTTCACTTCAACGCACTACCCTTTGGATTTTTCTTTTATGTCTGTAAGGTATAAATAAAGCACATCACACATAAAGTGAATTGTTATTCAATTTGCTTTGGCACGCTAGCATTTTGATTAAAATTCAGTGTTTCATCATCAAAAAACCTCATGAAAATGGGAAAGTGGCAGCAGGCAGAGAAATAGAGGAAGATCGGCAGTGGGAGCCCAGTTGTGACAGGCTACTGTAGATCCTCCAGTGCCGCAATCTACATAACCAACGATGGAGTGTCCACTGTATGGACTGGAATATTTTGTCTCTCAATTTAATTTTTGTAGGTATTCCCTGTAGTCCCTTTTCCTCTAGATTTGAACAGTGTTGCTTAATTATTATGTCACTTTTCTATTTTTAAGTTCCCAAAGTTAACCGCTCACCACATCTGCTTGCACTTCCACTACTTGAAATTAACTTTTTAGTGTATCTACAACGGCTTCCACAGTCCTGCCTACAAATAAGAAAGCCTGCAACTACACACAGCGATACATCTTCCTTTGAGACTTCAGCAGCTCACAGGGCATAACTCATTCTGATGAATGTAGACTTTTCATTTGAAACATCTGCAGGAAATGTTGGGTTGTAATAACAGTTACTTAACAGCACTTGGAAACTGTGGAAAATGACGACAACTGCACTTGGCTGGCTGCCCATAAACTGGCTTTCTGTTCACATCAAAAGACTTACTCAAAATCCCTTAATGATGCTCGGCTTCAATTCTACTCCAACCTAATTAATAACAATCTTGGCAACCCTGCATAAATCATCTCATCTTCCCCAATTGAGGCTACAGAACAGCTTCATTGAATTTTGACTTTTTGGCTCAATGAATCATTGAGCCAAGGTCAACAACATCAACTCTATGATGTCCAGCTCTTCATCTCTGCCGCCTCCTGTCATCGACCCTCTGTCTGGAAGCTGGCTGTCTCTACTGCAGCCTCAGAGTAGAGCCTCATTGTACTGGCCTCAGGCAGAGCAACACTGAGGAAATCCTCAGGATGATTAAACTTTTTCCCATAATTCTGCTCATCATACATCCCCATTCTCAACCCCCTCTGATCACCAAAACTGTCCACCTCTCCCTTCAAACTGGTACTGTTCCATCTGCCCTCAAGGTTTCAGTCATCCAAAACTTTCTCAAGAAGCCCAACCTGGACCCAGAAGTTCATGCCAGCTACAGACCTATTACTCAACCTCCCTTTTATTGTCAAAGGTGTTGGAAAAGGTGGTTGCTTCTTAGCTTTAGGACCACTTTAAACACAACAACCTAAAATTTCAGTCAGATTTTTGTCTGCAAACACACTGAAACAGGGTTGTGAATGACCTGTTGATGGCAGTTGATTCTTATTGACCTGAGCACTATATTTGACACTGTGGATCACGCTATCACCTTAGAGCACCTCAACACCATCATTGGACTGTCAGACTCTTCAACACCACCATTGGACTGTCAGACTCTGCACTTAAGTAGTTTCAGTGCTACCTTTACGGTAGACCTAAGTATGTCTCACTGGGAGGACGCAGGTCTCTTGCTCCTTGTCACCTGTGGTGTTCTGCAAGGATTGGTTCTCAGCCTCATCCTGTTTACCTTCTACATGCTCCTCCTTTGACATGTCATCCACAGACATGGGATGTCTTTTCATCGCTATGCTCCAGTACTTTCAGGACATCGCTGCCAGGATCCTGATGACAGTGCTAACATATAACACTAATTCTGTTTTCATTGCACTGGTTCCCTGTCTCCTTTAGGAATAATTACAAAGTCCTGCTACTCACACACAAATCCATCAACAGACATGCAACTCCCTACCCACAGGAACTGATGACACCACAAACCTCCACCTGCACCCTCAGATTTGCCAGCAGTTTGCTCCTCCAAGATCCACACTATGGGGGATCAAGCCTTCTGCTCTGCTGTACCATGCTTCTGGAACAGTTTTCCTAGCCATCTGAGAGCAGCACAATAAAGACCTTAAAAAATGTTTGTATTGAGGACGGCTTTTTCATCTTAACTCTTATCATTTCCTTTATGTTGTGTGTTCTTTTATTAATACTGTAACACTTGGAGTTCCACTATGAATGAAAGCTGTGGGTTGTACATAAAATATTGGCAATATTATTGATGCTGGTCTTTAATAGCCCATATCAGTCAAAACCAGGTCAAAATAACCATTTCAAGGACGAAAAACTACTGAGAGCAAAAGTAACAATAATAGAAGAAGCATAATAGAAAGGCATAAAGCACAGGTAAAAAAAATACTAATGTCGAGGCATCACATACAAGTCGGTAAAATAAGTTTGAAGAGGCAATTTTAAAGATGATACAAACTCAGCGGGCTAAGCTCCTCAGGCAAGTCTAAAAAGTGTCAGGATCTGGTCCGCCTCCTGTCTTCCCCTGTTTTTTTTTATTTGTTTTCCCCTCCCTTTTGTTCTGTGTTTGGTCTGGTCTCCCTGTCATTCCACAGGACTGGGCTCCTGGACTCCTGCATGCTCTTACCTTCATACCTGCCAGTCATCTGTCCTTATTGCCACTTACCTCTCCTGCATAAAGTATAAAGACCGGTTTCACACTCCACTCTCTGCCAGTTCGTCGTCAACCACTAGTGGTAACAGACCGGCCTATATTATTAGCAGTTACTTGGTACCCTGTTTTGCTTGGAGGTTTTGTCTAACTCTACTTTTCTTGTTTTTTCAGCCCTGCCACCTGCCTGCCCTCAGTTTCTCGTCGCCCAGCCCTCATCTCGTCCTGTCTCTTTTTCCTGGACCTCTGCTTTCCTCCCCTGCCTTGTGTAGTCATTTTGAGTTCTTAGTAGTCACTGTATATATTGAACACTCGCACCTCTGTAAATATACACTGTTTGCGCATTATCTGCATTGTGGGTCCAGTTTAGTTCTGTTTGGTTTTCGTTTTCCTGACAAAAAGACTAATTTATAAAATGTGGTAATGATTTCATAATCTGAAGCTCATTGGTTTAAACTGACCCATGAAGTCACTTGGATTGCACTGATCTCTCAAAGTCAGATTGCCATTGCTGGGTTTTGAACTATAAGCACTATAATGACAGCCATTGGGTTATAATAATTCCATTTTAACATGCAGAAGCTGATTGTAAAACATCTGCACACAAGTGTGGCCTATCAAGTGAGTAAAAACCAGTATGATATTGCATATTATGGGCTTTGTCTGCACTAATTTATGAGGAAAACATTAAATGAAAGTTTCATGTTTTGCTAGGAAATGTTTCATATTCAGTAACTGTATTCAGGATTTAAATGTATCTAACTGCTCAAGACCCTGTAGTCCAATTACAAATGGCCATTGGTATGCATGGTAGAGTTTAGATCTCAACAGAATAAATAGAAGAACAATACTGCTCCTTTATTTTTACATTATCTACTTTATTTTTGTGTCTTTATCAACTGGTGAGGATGCTCACCTTTAGCTGTAAGTTTTAGCCTTAGTCTTTTTCTCATGAATACTGTATGTATCCATCAAATTAATTTTTTAAGACCCTTTTGCAAGTTTATTATTATCATATGAGTCAGGTGGAGATGTTAAAAAGTCAGCCAGAGATATATTTATCACCTGACTCTGCAGTTTTCTTCACCACTACAGACCTATAGCTTCTTGGTTTTCCAACCTTGTAACTTGACAGTTTGATTCAGTCTCACTGCTCTCGACCCCATTTCCAGCAGCAGCAGGCAGCTGTTTTCAGTGAAAATAGTGATAAACCTGTTGTGCAACCACCTGTTTACCAGCAAAAAGCAGACAGACAAAGGTAGAGACTAGCTGGTGAATATAGTGGAGCATTTAAGCATTAGAGTTGATGAAGTCCTAAACAAACTTATACTGATCATGTGGCCAAACACAAGACTGTAGATGCTAATTATGCTATGGATCTGGTGGATGTATAAATACACAACTGTATGTTAAAATATGGTAATATATCAGTGTAAATGGTATAAAAACAGTTATTTGATTTTCATGGTACCCCAATTTACAAGAATACCTTAGTGTAATGTCATGTGTAATGTAGGTGTAGCCTTGTCAGTGGTGTTAATGGTAACATAGTTTTGTAAACTGATCATATATACCTTTCCAACAGCATCAATAGTAATAATTTATAATGTCTCAGCCCTTCACATTGAACTAAAATATTCATGAATAGAAATAGGGTATTGACAGTGAATCTATACCATTCTTCTCACTCTTTTCAAAGACAAAAGCCAAACACACTGTCTCATAGCCTTTCTCTTAATCTTATTGATTGGTGTCATATAATATGCAACATGTCCTGTCCTTGACAAACTCAGTAGAAAACTCCAATCAACATCATCAATTGGAATGCGGCGCTGAGGCCCATTACGGCTTGATCGGCAGGATGCTGATGTGTGCCAGAGATAATAAATAACTGATGGAGAAGTTGAGCAGATGTGTAGAAGTGAGTGCACAATTTACGTACATGTTCAGCTTTCCTCGTACAGTAAACATCTGTGGGTTACCACAGCAACTATGTGTACAAAACTACTACATCTGGCAGAATAGCCCCTCATACATTTTGTATTTTGCTCTATGATTATGTATGAATTGGGCATTTATATCAGAATGTGCAAATAGAAGGAGCATGAAAATACATATGCATTTCTAATGTGATTAAACAAGATTGAGAAGTTGTTGCTAGAAAGGTAATTAAGTTGGAGTACAAGCAGAGAGTGAACTGTGTAAATATTTGGCACAAGACTAAACTGTCAAAGCAACATTTTTTCCAGATTTTCAGGGGTCCCAAATGTCCCTGGTTTGTGGCTATTACTTGGTAATTTGATAAACTGCTTATTTGTTTGGCAATATGTAAAACACTAATATAATCCAAAAAAATATGGGCCTTCAGGCAAGTAATGTCTTGTAGAAGGCCCCCATCTACTACTATATTGGGCTTGATATTATATATGGAAAGATGTTTAAATGACACAACTGCTCCTCAGTGCAATAATTCATGTAGAAAAGTACATAATAATGCAGCCACTGTTTCTGTCACCATCCATTGTCATTAGGGCAAAGTGTAGAGCTCTGGAGACCTAAACAGCCATTATTGAAAGTAAAAACAGCTGTTGTAAAAAGCAGATGTTTTTTGTGAGAATTATTTAATTAAAAAAAGTTTGAGGTTTTACAAAAAGCACATATTTGTTCAAGTTCTACATGGCTGCAAATGTTTCATTTAATCGTGACAGTTTGCACCTGTGGCCAACTGTTTTGTCCACAATTATTCCTAGTCGATCACCCGCAGTGGGATAATTTAGCACATGTGCCATCTGTTCCACTGCAATACAACTCAATGCATTTTATTTGGATCTTTGGTTTTCTTTTGAATTGTGTGCACACACATAAAGAGCTACAACAAGTAGTGCCACAGGCAGTACTGTGGATGTCACCAAAAGTCATTTGAGGTGCTGTTCGTAACAAATAAATACTAAAGTCAAGTCATTTTTTTATTGCCCAGTATCACACATTCCAAATTTGACTCAGAGGGCTTTACAATCTGTAAAGTTTTTGTGTTTATGTGGTAATGGTATGTATGTATGACTGTGTGTGTGTGTGTGTGTGTGTGTGTGTGTGTGTGTGTGTGTGTGTTGGATCTCAGGAGGAATCGCCAATACCTATGCTTATGCTGATGAAGATACTAAAGAAAGACATAACAAATACAACCCTCAATTTAATATGGAAAAACTCCCTCAAAATACTACTACTTTCTCCACTATGCCATATACTGCATAGTATCATTTTGCCCTTACATACTGTTCAGGTCAAATTTGACCCGTTTTGACATTTGACAGCTGTAAAAACACAACAAATGTATTTTTCTCTGAAATTTGATGACTTTTCTTAAAGTGGCCCAAAATGAAGAAAATTGAAAATATTTTAAAATGTTTTACTGGCTAAAATTTGAGCCGTATCTATTGACATGTCTTTTATCCATCCATCCATCCATCTTCTTTCCGCTTATCCGGGGTCGGGTCGCGGGGGCAGCAGCCTAAGCAGGGAAACCCAGACTTCCCTCTCCCCAGCCACTTCGTCCAGCTCTTCCCGGGGGATCCCGAGGCGTTCCCAGGCCAGCCGAGAGACGTAGTCTCTCCAGCGTGTCCTGGGTCTTCCCCGGGGTCTCCTACCGGTGGGACGTGCCCTGAACACCTCACCCGGGAGGCGTCCGGGAGGCATCCTAACTAGATGCCCGAGCCACCTCATCTGGCTCTTCTCAACGCGGAGGAGCAGCGGGTCTACTCCGAGCTCCTCCCGGATGACCGAGCTTCTCACTCTCTAAGGGAGAGCCCAGCCACCCTACGGAGGAAGCTCATTTCGGCCGCTTGTACCCGCGATCTCGTTCTTTCGGTCACTACCCAAAGCTCATGACCATAGGTGAGGGTAGGAACGAAGATCGACTGGTAAATCGAGAGCTTCGCCTTTCGGCTCAGCTCTCTCTTCACCACGACGGATCTGTGCAGAGCCCGCATTACTGCAGACGCCGCACCGATCCGCCTGTCGATCTCCCGCTCCATCCTTCCCTCAATCGTGAACAAGATCCCGAGGTACTTGAACTCCTCCACTTGGGGCAGGATCTCATCCCCGACCCGAAGGGTGCACTCCACCCTTTTCCGGCTGAGGACCATGGACTCGGATTTGGAGGTGCTGATTCTCATCCCGGCCGCTTCACACTCGCCGGCGAACCGATCCAGTGAGAGTTGGAGGTCACGGTCTGATGAAGCCAACAGGACCACATCATCTGCAAAAAGCAGTGACCCAATCCTGAGGTCACCAAACCGGAACCCCTCAACGCCCTGGCTGCGCCTAGAAAATCCTGTCCATAAAAATTATGAACAGGATCGGTGACAAAGGGCAGCCCTGGCGGAGTCCAACCCCCACCGGAAACGAGTCCGACTTACTACCAGCTATGCGGACCAAGCTCTGACACCGGTCGTACAGGGAACGGACGGCCTGTATCAGGGGGTCCGATACCCCATACTCCCGGAGAACCCCCCACAGGACCCCCCGAGGGACACGGTCGAATGCCTTTTCCAAGTCCACAAAGCACATGTGGACTGGTTGGGCAAACTCCCATGCACCCTCAAGGATCCTGCAGAGGGTGTAGAGCTGGTCCACAGTTCCACGACCCGGACGAAAACCACATTGCTCCTCCTGGATCCGAGGTTCGACTATCCGACGGACCCTCCTCTCCAGTACCCCCGAATAGACCTTACCAGGGAGGCTGAGGAGTGTGATCCCCCTATAGTTGGAACACACCCTCCGGTCCCCCTTCTTAAAAAGAGGGACCACCACCCCAGTTTGCCAATCCAGAGGCACTGCCCCCGATGTCCACGCGATGTTGCAGAGTCGTGTCAACCATGACAGCCCCACAACATCCAGGGCCTTGAGGAACTCCGGGCGGATCTCATCCACCCCCGGGGCCTTGCCACCGAGGAGCTTCTTGACCACCTCGGCGACCTCAGCCCCAGAGATAGGAGAGCCCACACCCAGGTCCCCAGGCCCTGCTTCCTTACCGGAAGGCGTGTCAGTGGGATTGAGGAGGTCTTCGAAGTATTCCTTCCACCGATCCACGACGTCCCGAGTCGAGGTCAGCAGGGCACCGTCACCCCCATACACAGTATGACGGCATCCCTCACCGCCGGTGTCCACCAGCGGGTTCGGGTATTGCCGCCACGACAGGCACCGACCACCTTGCGGCCACAGGACCGGTTGGCCGCCTTGACAATGGAGGCGCGGAACATGGCCCACTCGGACTCAATGTCCCTCGCCTCCCCCGGTACATGGTCAAAGTTCTCCCGGAGGTGGGAATTGAAGCTCTCTCTGACAGGAGACGCTGCCAGACGTTCCCAGCAGACCCTCACAATGCGTTTAGGTCTGCCAGGTCTGACCGGCATCCTCCCCCACCATCGGAGCCAACTCACCACCAGGTGGTGATCAGTTGACAGCTCCGCCCCTCTCTTTGCCCGAGTGTCCAAGACATGCGGCCGCAAGTCCGACGACACGACTACAAAGTCAATCATCGAACTGCGGCCTAGGGTGTCCTGGTGCCAAGTGCACATATGGACACCCTTATGCTTGAACATGGTGTTTGTTATGGACAATCTGTGACGAGCACAGAAGTCCAATAACAGAACACCGCTCGGGTTCAGATTGGGGGGGCCGTTCCTCCCAATCACACCCTTCCAGGTCTCACTGTCGCTGCCAATGTGAGCGTTGAAGTCCCCCAGCAGAATGATGGAATCCCCAGAGGGAGCACTTTCCAGCACCCCCTCCAAGGAGTCCAGAAAGGGTGGATACTCTGAACTGCTGTTTGGGCCATAGGCACAAACAACAGTCAGGATCCGTCCCCCCACCCGAGGCGGAGGGAGGCTACCCTTTCATCCACTGGGGTAAACTCCAACATACTGCCCAGCTCACACTGCACCCGACCCCTATGGCCCCTCCTACGGGTGGTGAGCCCACGGGAAGGGGGTCCCACGTTGCCTCTTCAGGCTGTGCCCGGCCGGGCCCCATGGGTGCAGGCCCGGCCACCAGGCGCTCGCCATCGAGCCCCATCCCCAGGCCTGGCTCCAGGGGGGGGCCCCGGTGACCCGCGTCCGGGCAGGGGAAACGAGGTTCCATTTATATTGCTCGTCATAAGGGGTTTTTTGTGAGCTACGCTTTGTCTGGTCCCTCCCCCCGGACCTGTTTGCCTTGGGTGACCCTACCAGGGGCATAAAGCCCCCAACAACGTAGCGGTCATTGGGACACTCAAAGCCCTCCACCACGATAAGGTAGTAGCTCAGGGAGGGGGACATGTCTTTTAGTTAAATGAATAGTTAATAGCTTTAATAAAATAGTAGTTATGAGGATTTCTTTTTATGATGTAGCAGTGAAGACTGGTGGCTCTAATGGTTATACAATAAACCCCACAGTTCCATAAAGTTGTTGTCATTTTCAATAAAATACATTTCAAGAGACTTCCAGTGGAGCATGCTAGACGGTCTCCTCGCAGCTCCCGCTGAAATATATTTTATTGGTGCTTTTGCAAACTTTTACCGAGTTATCTTTACCCCAAAGTTGGAAGAGACTTGAGAGTTCTGGGAATATGCCAGGAACGAGACAGAAGACTAAAGATATGCACTCCACGCACTCCGATTCCGCGGCTAAGTTAGCTAACCAACCTAGCCTGTGCTCCCCCCATGGCTACCCCCCACCCACGGTCATGGACGCTGCTGATTTTCAAGCCGCCATCGACAAATTGAAAAACGAAAACCTCGAGTCACTTGCAAACTGTCAGAAAGACTGTGGCGCTGCTATTTCAGCACTACAGCGGACGGTTGATGTTCACGGAAAAATGATTCAGGATGTGGAGGAGTCCCTAACTGACACTTGTGACCAGCTCGCGGGGCTAGGTGAGACGATAGCTCGGCTAATGAAGGAAAACGAGGCCATGAAGAAACAACTTGACTACCTGAGCAATTACACACAAAGAGAGAATATCCGCATTATTGGCTTGCCCGAATCTGTGGAGATGCCTAAACCGGCTGATTTTGTGTGTAACCTCCTCTGTGAAGTTTTTGGCCCCAATGCCTTTGAAATGCCCATTATCATTGACCGCGTCCACCGAACCGCCGCACCCAAACCACCAGCTGATGCCAAGCCAAGACCACTTCTGGTTCGGATGCACAGCTAGAGTACGTGAATTGGTGCTACGTCTCGACAGCCGCCACGAGGGGCCGATTCTGTACCGGGACAAGCGGATTCACTTTTTCCCCGATGTCAGCCCGGATGTAGCCCGGGTCCGCTCTGCGTTTACCGGTGTGAAACGCAGACCTCACCAGGCTAACATCACCTTCTGTCTCTACCATCCCGCCCGTCTCGTTTTCATGTGGGACAACCAGAAGGTGAGCTTCACCTAGCCATCGGAGGCTCTCAGCTTCATTGACCAACATATGCCAGCAACCCCCGGTGTTTCCACCAGCTTAGCTGACACTTGACTTCTCAGTAGCGGTGAGCTAACATGGCTTAACCAATTCCGTTTGATGGTGTTTTGTGGCACATGACTGTTTGTATATGCTTAAAACATATATATAAACCTCCCGAAACCTATCACACCCGAATTTATAATAAAATCTATTGCTTCTATGCAAAGCGGGAAGGCTGCAGGGCCGGACGGCTTTCCAGTCGACTTTTATAAAAACATTTCAGACAAATTAGTACCCCTTTTGCATGCGACGTATACCGAATCCTTTCAAACAAAAACTCTTCCCCTGACTTTATATCACGCCACCATTTCGCTCCTCTTGAAAAAGGACAAGGATCCCCAGTGTTGCTCTTCTTTTCGACCTATAAGCCTCCTTAATCAGGATTTTAAGATTCTAGCTAAAGCCCTAGGTCTCCGTTTGGAGAAGATTCTTCCCTCCATCATTTCTAATGATCAAACTGGTTTTATCCGTGGCAGACAGTCATTCTGTAATGTACGACGTCTGCTCAATATCTTGCATACTCCTTCCCTACATTGGGGTGCTGAGGCTGTAATATCGCTAGACGCGGAAAAGGCTTTTGATCGCGTCGAATGGGATTATCTTTTCTTTGCTTTAGAGAAGTTCGGTTTCAGTCGAAATTTCATTTCTTGGATCAGGCTTTTATATGCATCACGCATGGCTTCTGTACTTACTAATTATCCAGTGTCTGATCATTTCCATCTAGGTAGAGGCACAAGACAGGGGTGTCCTTTAAGTCCCCTCCTGTTTTCGATTGCTATTGAGCCTCTTGCCATAGCTTTGAGACAAGATGATAGGATAGAAGGAATCATTAGGGGCGGTCAGACGCATACGGTTTCCCTCTATGCGGATGACCTCCTTCTTTTTCTCTCTAACCCTGATACCACTCTCCCTCACGTCTTATCTCTGCTCAGCTCTTTTGGGGCCATCTCAGGGTACAAACTCAATCTGAATAAGAGCGAATATTTTCCCATAACACCCTCCCCACCTCGGCAAATTGATATACCCTTTAAGATTGTTAAGGACTCATTTAACTCATTTATCTTGGTGTGACTATCACTCGGACATACTCAAAACTATTTCAGGCGAATTTTGCTCCTCTTCTTGAGCGCTGTAAAGCCGACTTTGCACCTTCCTCTTTCTTTAATTGGCAAACTTAATTCAGTGAAGATGAACATTCTCCCTAAATTTCTTTATTTTTTTCAATGTCTTCCCATTTTTATCACTCGCTCATTCTTTAAAACTTTACAACGACTAATCTCTGACTTTATCTGGGCGGGTAAACATGCACGCATACGTAAAGAGTTCCTTGAGAGACCTAAGGGACTTGTGGGCCTTTCTGCCCCTAATTTTCAACTATACCTTAGGCCTCCCTTTGTCATCCGTACTCCCTCCCTGCTCTCTTAGGGGCATCGCTTCCACTTCCAGTTTCAATTCCCAAACATAATGTTGTTTTGTGGCATTCTTTGAGAATTCTGAAACAATTTAAACTTTCCTTTGGCCTGCAGAACATGTCTCTTTTCTCCCCGCTCTCTTACAACCCCCTTATTCCCCCCTTCTAGCCATTCCTCTGCTTTTAAAATCTGGCATGATAAGGGCATCCAAAAACTGGAGCACTTGTACATAGATGGTGTCTTCGCCAGTTTCACACAACTTAAAGAAAAATTTGTTCTCCTATGGTCTCCCTTTTTTCATTACTTGCAGGTGAGGGACTTTATTAGGAAAAAGTTTCCAGATTTTCCCTCTCTCCCGCCTAAAACTCAACTGGATCGTATTATTAACATGCTTTTACACTCTCATAGGGGGAGGCTGGCCAAAGTTTATGAATACATAATTTCAATTAACATGCCCTCTTTAATTATTATAAAACAGCACTGGGAGGAGGAGCTTGGCTTTGACATCTCGGATGACATTTGGGATGCAGCCTTGGATCGTGTACACTCTTCGTCCATATGTGCACGTCACAGTCTTATCCAGTTCAAGGTATTGCACCGCTTACATTATTGAAAGACTGCCCTGACAAAAATTTTAAGCAAGGCTTTGGCATTCTCCTCCTTACTAGCACGGCGGCTGATTTTGCTGAATTGGAAACATTCTGCCCCACCCACCCACACACACCTCGTTAAGAGTATCATGTGTAATCTCAAATTAGAAAAGATCAGGTATACTGTCAATGGCACTCTTCAAAACTTCCATGGGACGTGGGATGGCTTTGTTGAATTTGTGAAGCGGTTAGATGGGCTTCAGTTAGAGTGATAGGATTTCAGCGGACCCACTGTAGCTATGCCCTAGCTGAGGATGAGTGATTGAATGCACTGGACCCCCCACCCCCAGTCCTCCCCCCCTTTCTTTGTTGTCCCTTCCTGTGTGCTTGTATTTGTCTTTTTGTCCGCCCCCCCCCCCCCCTTTTTTTTATTATTATTTTTTGTTTTGTTTGTTGTTTTTTTGTTTGTTTGTTTTTTTGTTTATTTTACTTTTATTTCATTTTCTTACTTTTTTTTCTCTATTTATTTCATATGGTTATTTTATTTAACTTGCATTTTTTTGGTATGATTTGATTCTGTATGATCTTGGCATTGTTTTTACTTTGATACTCGCAGATTTAACTTATTTATTTATTTATTTTTTGAAGTGAATCCATGGTGCCCAGACATTCGCTGTTGAAATGCATTCAAGGAAAACTCAATAAAAAGAATTTTGAAAGAAAAAATACATTTCAATCATTATTGCTATGTTATATTTCCATGTATTAGGTAAAATAGGACATGATATTGTGTGATAGTAGCTGGTTTTGGTGTAAAAAAAAAAAAAAAATACACTCTCTCTGCTCTCTGAAACATGAATCAAGGTTTAATCACATTTATTTATCAGTCAGATAGACTATATAAATAGATCTGTGATTCAAAATTTGGTATATACACTTTTTATGAGGGGATTTTTAGACTGTGAAGGTGTAGAATATGAACAGTATGTGAGGGGTTATGATAACAAGCTACACAACTCTTAAAGTTCAGATCATGTTTTTTGGCCACCTTTTTTCATCATTCTTGCACTACGGTGCACAGATCTCTTCTGATTACCATATTTAATCAGAAACTTGCAAGGCTTATGTGAAATAGTAACTGTTTGAAACATCAGTAGCCCACTTTTCCACACCAAGGTTAAACTATTAAAGACACATTCTAATTATGGTTGCACAATCAAAAGTTTCACAAACTTTCCCCACAAAATTACATAAGAACTATTGTGTGAACTGTGCTGCTTCAAGGTTATAACCTTGTTTGGATCCTGCTCCCCAATCTTTAGTGTTAGACTGGATTAGTTCCTGTAGTGGAGGTACTTTCTCTTTTTCTTTACACCTATTTAGTAACCATATCCCCCATCCATCTGTTTTAAAATGACATCCATGTAAAAATTCCAGGTAAAACATCAACTGTATTTGCATCAAGACAAAGCCAATCTAATTTATTATAATCATACACACTGTTACAATATTGATTTCAGCCTGTTTTGACTACTGCTAAATGTATATACCCAGATTTATGATTTAGTTACACATCAGAAATGCAGGATGCATGCTTCAGTGAAGCAAGCATCCTGCTACATTTGACAATGACATCTGCTTTTGAATTTTAAATCCAGCGAGATCCAAGCAGGTCAAGAGCCACGTTAATATCTTGTTATGATGAGAGTCATTATGCTACCCTGAGGAGGTAATCCTGTCTGAACAGAGCTTTTGTCTTGAGGCACCTGTCCCTGAGGGATAAAAGAATATTGTAAATACTCACTCTATAGATGTACTGTAGTTCAAATTAGGATTCGGACTGCAGAATTTTTAGGTGGGAAAAAAACTGTTGACAGGTTCATTAAACACATTTTTTAAATGGCTGGTTTAACAATTTAGGAGATGCTTGGTAGACAGATTCTTCAACATAAAATAAAAATAAAATCTATTTTAATCCAGAGCTTCCTTCTCCTGGAGACTTCCTAGAACTTCCTCACTCACTGCTGGCATCATTGTACTCTCCTTTGTAGTGTATGTATGTGTGTGTGTCTATAAATGTGTAAATGTGTGCCTCATTGTATCCGGCAGCAGCCCGGCAATAATGAAGTTTCCATACTTTTAAAGACCTTTTAATAGTTTTTGTATGCGTGTCACAAGTCCTTCCAGCAAAATATGGATCTGTTTTCAGCCTCCGTCAAACATCGGAGGGAGAATTCACGTTTACAGATAATCTAATAGTCTCCTGCTCTGGCATCTGTATAGAGCCCCAATCTGTTTGTCCTTGGCTCTGACTTATCTCTGCCGCTTTTGTTGCATCTCACTTCAATATTCTTCACCCGGGGCTAAACCACTTTTAGGCATATTAATAGTTGACCCTGAAACTTCCTTGGGAGTCAAAGTAAACAGGCTTTGACCACACTCCCACCTGATCCACACTAACTGCAA
The DNA here is from genome assembly GCF_963691925.1 of Scomber scombrus. Classification (NCBI taxonomy): domain Eukaryota; kingdom Metazoa; phylum Chordata; class Actinopteri; order Scombriformes; family Scombridae; genus Scomber; species Scomber scombrus. Next base: position 3,722,899 of record NC_084977.1, on the reverse strand, counting down.
GGCGACAGCAAGGTAGGACACGGCTGATAAATGAGGGATGAGGTAAAAGTAAGGAAAGAAAACGTTCATTGACTCCTCCACAATATCTTTTCAGTATGTTTTTTTACATTTTTTATATTTATATTTTTGCATGAATTACAGTTCAAAAAACTTAATGTGTCAGTGTTAAATCTGTCTTTTTTTTCTGTAGCTGGCAAAGCTTCTGGAATGTTTAAAAATGACCTATTAGGCTCATTTTTCAGTTTTTTTATTCTGGGACTCCACTAGAGTAGCTCTGCATGATTCACAGTTCAAAAAACTTCTTATTTCTGATACTGGCCCTTTATACAGTCACTCAGTTATGCCTCTGTCTCAAAGAGGCCGTTGAAGCTCCTGTTTCCCAATGAGCACACTCTGTTCTGATTGGTTAGCGTCCGAATTTTACGTCTTTTGGCAGCTCAGGAAGATACGTAAATAAACAGAACTATCGCTGTCAACCGAACATGTGAGTCGCACATGTGCCATTTTACCACAGCCAATTCAATACGAGACAACAATTCTCCAAACCCAAGATTTGGTTCAGACTTTGATTCTTGAGCCACAGTTTTAGAGGGTTTTGGGTGGGTACGTAAGAAAAAAACGAGGCAAAAATTACTACAATATGGAATATCAATGAAGTTTCTGTGTATGTGTTGTGTAGATTCTTACATTGTAGGAGTAAAAAAGGAAAAGAACTTACATTGTAGGAGTAAAAAAGGAAAAGAACTGAGGACAGTGAAAGAGCTTTTGAACAGCTGGTCAGTGCTTTTGTAGAACAGAGGGCAATGAAAGTGCTTTTATATAGAACAGAGTGCAGCTATGGGAGTTTTCAGATGGGGGGAAAGGGGGATAAAAGTCATTTTGTGGGACTGGACACTTGCTCACAAGGAACTGATAATGCTGGTGTATACAAAAAGTTTTGTGCAAGCAAACGCAAGTATGGGAAATGAGTTGTATGTGTTGCCCAGCATTTTAAGAGATCATCTGGTTATTGAATATACTACTCAGCCAAATACTGCTGGACCTTTATGCAATCTACACCGGTATTCTGAAACTACCACTTTTTTTCAGGTTCAGTTTTGTGTGTTTTTTTATTTATTTATTTATTTTACAAACAAGGCAGACAGTTCCATACTACCTTAAAACCACTTTTACATGTGGCAGGTGATTATGTCTGAGGAGAAAAAGGAGTGCAGTTCTAAATGAGTGCCACGACCGGCAAGTGGTGTCAGAGGCACCAGAGACTTTGTGGTGGCCGGGTACTAATGGCGCACCATCACGCCGGATGTGCCTGATCGGGCACGATTAGAGTCGACATCTGGACCTAAAAACTTCTGACTATGTGTCTTCCAAGAAAATTAAACTAAAATGCGAAGCAATCTGTCACATGAACTATCTTTTCGAGTACACTGACTTATGTTTCAGGTTAGGTGCTACCATGCCAGTTAGATGATCCCATAAAAACAGTGGCACCAGTGCTACATCCCATAAATGTACTGTTGATCACAAATGACCACTAAAAGCTCACTGTTGTTTACATTGTGAGTGTATAATAGGATTTAATAGAGCTATGAGTTAGTACACTGATGTAGACAGGTGATACACTTTTGACATGTATATTGACAGGTTAAAGAAATCTGGAGTGTGGTTGGGATGAACCTAATTGGCCCACTGACAGAGACATCCAGAAAAAACACACAATATATATACTGAGAATGACTGATTTGTTCAGCAAGTTTGTTGTTGCTGAACCTCGACAGTCAAGGTCGGCTGTGGAGTTTTCAGTAGCAATTACTGCAAAGTTTTATATGTTTGGCATAGTCAGCAAAGTCCTATCCAACCAGGGGAGGGTGTTTGTGAGTGAGGTAAGAGAAATAGAGTATCGAAAATAAACTGTGATCATTTTCATAGGTCATGCATGTATTTTTTTTTTACCATTCAGTTAGTACTAACACACTTTGTAGTATTGCTCTTACATATTGACAGCTCAACAAAGAAATGTCCGCCCTGTTAAATATAAATGGTAAATGGACTGTACTTTTATAGTCTTTTTGGCCACTCGAAGCACTTTTACACTACATGTCTCATTCACCCATTCACACACATTCATACACTGATGACAGGGTGCCAACCTGCTCAGGAGGTAGACAAACCATTCATGCACATTAACACACTGTTGGTGCAGCCATCGGGAGCAGTTTGCAGTTAAGCATCTTGCCCGAGGACACACTGACATGTAGACTGGAGGAGCCGGGAATCGAACCGCCAATCTTCCGATCGGTGGGGGACCACTCTATCTCCTGATCCACAGCCACCTCATAACATGCAGTATCAAGTACCTACCATCCCCACATCAATGGACAGGTAACTATGGACACATATTTTTTTTCATTGATGTTACATTACATTTTACATGTGTATAATATGTACATAAATCGGGAATTACAAACTGCAAATGTACAGGATGAACACCATGAGCACCATGACAACTGGGATGATCACCTGCAAGCCATGGTATACGGCATACATACTGACAAGCAGGTGTGGTACTTTAACGGCACAAACACATCTGCAGTTTGTTTGCTTTTCATCTTGAGGAATGTCACATTGTTTTTAACTTATTGTGAGTAGAGCTACATGAAGAACAACCCATTTATTGTGTTTCGTACCACCACCATCATCACCTCCTTCCTGAGGTTCTCAATGCTTGTTCCTTGGGGGACCACTTTGAAGTTGGGAAACCAGCCAATAACTTGGAGGTGAGAATGAACAATATAAAGAGGCACGGGTCATATAAAGGACAAATAAGATACCATGTATGCGTTTCATGTGTTTTATCTTGGTTGATAGGTTCTTAGTAACATAGCAAGAGCCTAGGATTGACAGAAAAAAAGCACACAGCCCACAATTACACAAGAGATGAAATTGTATTCATCCACAGATGCTGGGACATGGCCTGAAATTTACACATCAAGGTTCTTTCAAATCATTGCCTGAGGCTATACTACAGGCAGAAACACAAGTGTTGCTTCAGTGTTTTCTTATTTAACAGTGTTGATCTTGATGTGACCATATTAACACAACAATTACATATACACACAGTCTCTGTATAACTTCACAATTGAATATATGAATCCAAACAATGACTGTACTTTTGGGATTCATAATGTCAGTAATGGCTTATATTTACGTGTTCAGATACACTAACGGAGGGGAGTAATTGTGAACAGAGGGAGCATCCAAAATACTCATTCTGGTCCAAGGTAGATGAGCTTGAAATTAAATGTCTTCTGTGTATAACCCCATTGCAAGGACTGATTTTTAATTTTGGAGTTAATTCTCAATGATGGCAAAACCTGCCTACAACAGAAGGCTTCTGAGGCCTAGGCTGGAGCTGATGTCTGCAGGCTAATGTGAGTGTATTTTGTATACTGTATGTGTGTGTTTGTGTTTGTGTGTGACTGTATGCATTGTACTGTGAAGACAGTTCCAGACAAAGGATGCTGTTAAACATATCATATATAACTGAAAACAACTATTGTCTGCTTTTAATTCCAGATTAGAAATGCCTGTCTCAGGATGGTTTGAGAGGCCGCAAAGAGACATAGACGTTTTCTATCTATTCCTGCAACAGGATTCAGTGCACTACATTTGACTAACTCCTTATAATGAAGATGGCATTCTTGTCAATATTGTTGTGACTTGAAGGGAAAAGATGTTCACATTGTGGTCCTCTATGTTGTTTCCACATGGAAAAATGCGGAATTATTTGCCAATACTGCCAGGATAACTTTGGCTGTAAAGAAGTCATCCAATTTCCTACTTGGAGAAAGCAGCAAGCTGCAGCAGACCATTATCTATTCTGTGTTGAAAAACATTTCAGGATTATTCTAATCCTAATGTATTGTGCTGTCATTGTTACCTTCAAATTATCTGATGTAGGCATTATTGGTAACAGAAGGACATCCTGTTCCTTTATTCTCTGGAGATGCAGCCTACAAAACAGTATGTAGGTTCTGATTAAATGTAATCAATGACTATGTTCTATGGCCAAACAGGTTACACAATTGGTCTTGTTCCGATACCACAGATTCTAAATTAGCCTTGTTTCACTGCTAATGGTTCCATACATAGCCTTGTTGTCATCTTAAAGGATGTATAATTTAATAAGATGTGTAATTCTGATACTTGGTGTGTTTTTCTTGAATTTCCAGACAAATCACAAGCTGCATTGACATGAGACCATGGACAAAGAGGACAACAGCAGCCACTGAAGTATGTATCTCCAAGCACTGTCTGCCTCGTTACAAGTAAAATGTGTACTGTATGTCTTCAACAGAAAAAGTTACACATTTTGATTTCAACAGAATTTCCTTAAGCATACCTCAGGGAATGCATGTCGTCTTTTCATGCTGCTGGTAAAGCAGGTTGCATTCCGCAAAGATTTAATTCATTTGAAATGTCACTGTTACAGTTTTCCTTTGTATATCAGGCCACCTGGCATTAACAGAGATACTGTTAGTTCTGTCCTATTGTAAGAGGAGCCATTTCTAAATCGCGTCGAGCTCAACAGAGCAGATTGCACCAGACAGGAAGTCAGAAACAACCCGTGAAGCCTCCCGATTGTATTTCAGCAACAAACATGAATAAAACAGACAGATAAAGACACCATCTAGCTACGTAGCCTGCTACTATTAGCACAACAATCAAATAAAAATACCAAATCAACTACGTTTGAAATCAATTGGATGAACGATTCGAGAGATATGCGAATAAGACAGACAGACAGACAGACGTTCCTGTCATTTATAGATAGATAGATAGATAGATAGATAGATAGATAGATAGATAGATAGATAGATAGATAGATAGATAGATAGATAGATAGATAGATAGATAGATAGATAGATAGATAGATAGATAGATGTATCATAAAGCTATTCATTTGTTGATTTAGCTGTTTTTGGCCAGAGGATTCTCTGCCAAACCTCAACCCAGTATGTACACTGTGACTGACAGAAATCGAAGGAATGTCACAGACAGAAAAAGATCATTGTAGTGCCACTACCTAATAAGCCAGAACCCTTAAAAGGGACGTTGCAAATAAGCAGGTAGGCAGCCTGGAGTAAGTGCACAAAGCTAAGATTTATTAACAAAGAATGATGAAAATGGAGGCAAAAATGAACCCCAGGAACTTCAACAAAAAGCCACAAACAAAATCAGCAGCCTTGCAACAAACCGCCACCTACTCCGTCACATATTGACCACTGAATGGCATTTAACATCTCCTCTTCACCTAACATACCACCTGCTTTGGTGAGTGTGGGGGTGAGCTACCCAGATACTAGGCTTATAAAGCACACGGAAAACACCACACAATTAAAAACACCAGATTGTTCTGTGTGCTCAAAGTTAATCCAAATGTCATTTAATATGCAACAGTTTTCTTATTGTTCCACCTCAAAGTGATACCCAGTTTCTCACTGCTAAGAGTACCTTATGATAAACCTGTTTCTACTCTACTTGATTGAGCAGCTGATCTACCTCCAACAATCCAGATAGAACAACTGAAAACCCTTCTAACAGATCATAAACCTGTAAACCAAAAAGAAGGAAACATTTGACTCTTTACCCTCTGTTGGAGGGCTACAGACACCAAGGTATTCCTTGGTACTTTTTGGGTGCTTCATTGATCATCAAGACATGCATATCTTTTACCAGTGACACTAAGAAACTAAACAAGCGGATAAAGAAGAGGGGCTCTGTGCAGGGGAAAACATGTGAGTCCTTGTAGAATAAGAAACAATCTTCTGTCAACTAGAGAGATCTTTTTAGATTTAGACACTTGACACCCCTGCTGGCTAGACGATTGACCTTGTGAAGATGGAAATCCACTGCTCCATCTACCTCTACAAACTGGATTAAGGACATTTTGTAATTTCTTAAATTAGTTTAGTTAGGCTTGTTCATCCATAAATAATTGTCTTGGTGAATTCTTGTAACTGAAATTGTATGAAAATGAAAATCCAATTTTTAAAAAAGTGAATAAAAAGAGGGGAATTTACTTGCATGACAAGGAAACATGACAATGACAATGAAAGGTATTTTCTCTACAGGGAGCCAAAGTGAAATTACAATTTCTAATACATGTTCCAATATTTGTAAAAATTCAAATTACTTCTCACTTTACTTTGCCAACTAGTATGTTGTGTGTTCTGTTTCTCAATGTGTCTAGAATGCTATGCTCAACTTTTGAGAAATTATTTATTTTCAGTTTTTTATTCAATATTTCTGCCTTTAGTGGCCTTTAACAGCTCTGTTTCCCACAAACCCAAAACCTTTGTAAGTTAAATATTTCCAGCCGAATGATGAAACTGTAAGAATCCAAAGGCAGGGCTGAAGGGATTCTTTCACAGCTAAAAAGCTGAAAAGTTGACATTAAAAGAAAGCATGGGAGGATATATTGAATAAGGGGGGCAAAGAATTAAAATCACAGCATATTGCTGCAATGAAAAATATCATGGGTGCTAGAGGCTTTTTGGAATGCAAACAAATTAATCAGTGTTGGATTTTTTTTTTGAATCACATAGGCTCCAAAGTCTACTAGTAATTTGTATTCTCATACAGAATGTGGTTTGTAAACTCCAAGAACATTATTCACTTCTTCAGAAAACCAATGAAAGAAGCTCTTAATGAGAAATTACATTGAGTTACAGAAGCTACTGGAGTGGAACAGCAGCTAGCCTATACTTTGGCATTAAATAGGATTGTGATGTGTCAGAATTATTATTGATATCTGTTGATCACGCACGCCGAATTGTGTTACGAAAAATTAGATGGTGGAATTTTAAGTGGCATGTAACTTTTTATGAATAACGGCTACTGTGGCTGCAAAAGACATTTATATAATCAGGGTAAAGGCTAAAAAGTAGTGTAACAGTAGCAACATTTAAAGAAAAAGGCTCAAAGTCAGCAATTGGAGTCACAAATCTCAGCAATATCCATCTAAAGTTTGTTAACACCACAAGCGACTGGTTATACCAGACTAAGAAAGAGTGTCTCAGCAAAGCCCTTGAGTGTATTGAACTGAGTGAGAGTGTGTTTTACTGCTGATAAATTCAGCTTTTCATTTGTAAGGAGAATATTGTGATATTACAAAGTGCTGCTTGATGACTTTTCAGGTCAACTTGAACAATTGTACAATCAGCCATTTAGAGGACGATGATAACTGACCGATTTTGATTCACTTGTACAAAAAGGACAGATGATATACACTAGAGTACTCTTCTGTGGTCCAAACCTAGAAGACATATATACACACACAAACACAGGTGGTTCTGATCAATTCAATCAATGGCACTACTTCAGAAGAAATTCATGTGATAAACAAACAAACAAAAAATTCAGTCAGCAATATCAAACAGTGGCTGGCACTAATGGTTAGCAGCTGATTTTGTAAGATTAGAGGAAGCATCCCATTCTGTTGAGTCATGGCCAAACAGAACTGGAGAATAATTAGAGGCTTTGATTTCTCTGAAAAGGAGTTCCCCTTCCCTCAGAACAGTAATGACCAAGAAAGTTTTTTGGGTGCTTCTTGCTTTATCTCTTCTTCTCTCTCTAAGTGAGTTCCAGTTCCTATGTTTTTATAGTTGAGGCTTTGAGGAGCTTCCTCTTATCCGTTCTTTTTCAGTTCTTTCCCAATTTCTCCCTCCTAATTTCTTCTCAGCTAGCTTCTTCTCCATTTTCCTCATGTCTAAAATCTCTTAAAGATGCAAAAACACTTCTCCAACCTCTAGATTCCTTGCATACTTTCCATGTGGCCAAATCTGTTGGTTCATCTTCTTTTATTTTCTACCTTCATCTCTATTCCTGTCTTTCTTTGTCCCGTCTCCTTACCTCCTGACAGCAAGGCTATCACCTCCATGACTTCTCCAAAACGCGAAGGCTGTCATGTCAGTGCAAAGCAAGAGCTACAGCTTCGTCCCTTGGGTAAAGCGTTGAGAGTGGACAGCCCCAGCTTGAATGGACATAACCTGCATACTAACTACTCTATGTGGCATCTGCATGGCACTACAGTCAGCCTTACCTATAAAGTCTCACTTTTACCTGTCAACAAGTCCAGCAAGAAAGCATTGACACTGGTATGTTTTAATTGGAACATCTTTCTGCACATTTTCTGTTCCCTGTTGACCCACCACTGGCCAGAAACAGGTAACAATGAATGTCCAACAAGATGACCCAAGTGATTGTGATGATGGTTGAATGGAGGAGATTTTACTTGGATGAAGGTGAGACGGCAACTTGGATGAAGGGTGTGGATGAATGACGGTGGCTGATATGGCAGACGGACAATGACTCAAGTTCTAACTGAAGAGATCTACAATAACCAGCCTACACACATGTAGGCTACAGAACAGTTACTCATCATAAATTCATCATCCAAAGAGATTTACTTTTATATAGCTCCTGCTCTCCAATTTCTTTGCCAACTGTAGACCTAATGCAACTCAGAATATACTTCAAGGTACATGATAAACATGGACAACATAAACATCTCAAAAATATAGCTGTTGGCAGATCTCCATACATAGTGTCACAATTGTGGAGCAGCTGGACCCAAATGCCAGGACAGAAAGCAAAAGCAGGGCTGAAGAGAAAGGTCTTTATTCTGGGATGTTTGGGCAAAAACCAACAGCTGGCTGAGCTCAGCAAAACCAAATACAAGACATGGCTGAACTGAACAGATGACTTGATGAAGGCTGAACTGAAAACTGGACTTATATACAAATTGAACTAATCAGACAACAAGGTACAGATTGCACAATACAAGGGCAGGCTGGGAACTGATAGACTTGGGAAGACACGAGGAAGATGCAGGGCAGGAGTAAAGGAACACACAAGGGAAACACAGAGCAAACCAAAACCCAACACCTCTCAATAACCCAACAATGACAAACTGTCCCAGAATACAAAACTCAAATACGCAACACCACAAGCTAAGTAAGAATTACTCATGTAAAGAAAAGACAAATTGACCCAAAGGACTAAGAAACATAAGTGTTATATAGTCAAACCCAGACAGGAAAAAAACAAGCCTATATTTGAAAATTTGCTTCTATTTGATAATGCAGTTAGCACGCTATGGTAACCGATACTGAACTGCAAGGTCTACGAGGTCTTACTATCTTTAGGTGAATGTCAAAAGGTTGCGCATCTCAAATTTACTAGTCTAAGAGAAAAAAGTACTAACATTTCACTTGTTTATTTGGCTTAAACCTTAACTTGGAAATGTGAGATGTGCTACCTTTGTTGATACTCTTAGAAGTTCGGTTGGGCTGTACCCTCTTGGCCTAGTTGCGCTCGCCATGTTATCCGTACACTGGTGCTAGTGTTAATGATGTTAAGAGAAAAGTCCCTTACACGTTTTACACTATAACCGAGAGCCAGAAACGTTGCAGACTGTACAATATCAATGTTCTTGTCTGCCAATGGTTTGAAATTCCCCTCAAAAAGTCCATGAAATTTTAATGGAAAATATTAAAATGTGTAATAACTAGGGCTGGGTATTGGTACTCGATACCCTTAAAAGGTATTGACCGAAATAAATCGATACAAAGTAGGATTGAGAAATCTCCCTTCGAACGATACCTGCAATCGATCCTTTTTGCAGTATTTGTATGGACTTGCTCACAGCCAATCAACACAAGCATTAAATATTAATAATTTGACGAAAATCGAATTATTCAGACGTGGAGGAATGGTGGTATTTTATATAATATAATGCTTTTGTTCACATGATAGGTATCGAAAGTGCTCAGTTGGTAAATGGCCTGTACTTATATAGCGCCTTTCTAGTCTTTTCGACCACTCAAAGCGCTTTACAATACATTTCATTCACCCCATTCACACACATTCATACACTGATGGCAGGAGCTACCACGCAGGGTGCCAACCTGCACATCAGGGGAAGCTAATCATTCATACACATTCATACACCGTTGGCACAGCAACGGGAGCAATTTGGGGTTAAGTGTCTTGCCCAAGGACACATCGACATGTGGACTGGAGGAGCCGGGAATCGTACCGCCAATCTTCCAATTGGTGGACGACCGCTCTACCTCCTGAGCCACAGCCGCCCACCAGTACCAGTATCACTTTACAGGTACTTGGATTGGTACTGGTATTGTCATTTTTTAAATGATACCCAGCCCTAGTACTAACCAGTGTTTCATACTACATGTCTGAACACCTTTGGTGAGTGTATTGTCCATATAAAGACTGGGTTACTCTACTAAAGCCTGCAGTATTTGAGAAAATGACAAAATGAAATGAAAATCCCACTACCCTTTTCGTTTGCTTCCTCTACCTTCCAGTTGCTGTTCAGTTACCTGTGCTGCTGTGCTCACTCATCTGCAGCTACTCTAGCTTATATTATATCCTGTAGGTAGTGTTCTTAAATAAGCACAGCAGAGGAGAAACTTGACATGAACTATTTTCATAATCCTGTATCCTTTTGGTCAAAGTGAAGAGCATATCTACACAGTATGATTAATAAAGCATATACTGTAAACAGTATCTTTTCATTACGCTGCCCGAAGCGCAACATTCGTCAATGGTGCATTTGTATTCTGCAGTGTATTCAAGCACTGCATTTGAGTACCCTTTGATAAACAGCAGCCTACAATATACATTTGGGTGAAGAATGCACTCAGGAGAGCTTTAGTCATCTCTTAATGCTCGTTGTAATGCACTGTTCTCAAAGCATTTATAATAGATCGTATGTTAGGAAAGGCAGTTTGCCATTTAACACTGCTCATAGAGTGTCTTATGGTAGCAGAAAGACAGCTACAATGACAAAAATGCACTGTCGCTCTGCTCATCTTTTTTGTTTCTGGTGCAACCTTCATTGGTGAGATTCACTTGAGTCATCACAAAATGAAAATAATGTCTTTGTGGAAACACTCTTTCATACCTCCTACATACACAATGAGCCTCCAAAGGGTATAGTAAGAAGACATTCATAAAGGGAGATCTGATGTGTTTGCAGATTCCTTCTATGACTGTTTTTCACTTTGACATCATTTCGGAATGGGGTAGTTTCTATGTTTCTATAATCCGGTTTTCCCATAGCCCAACATCCCATTACATCAAACATCTTGAGTTATATCATGTAAATGGGTGAACAATCCTCTATCCACTGGGATGAGCAGAAGAACACTGGCTAGTAATGACTCTTCTAACTTTCTTCTCTCTGGCCTACCCCAATAATCTATCAAAATCCTGCAAATTGAATGCTAAACTCCCCCAACCTGAAGCAGAAAGCTTGCTCACATCATACTTGATCCCTCCATCTCCTCTCCACTGGCTGCTATACACGCTAGAGACGATTTCAAAGTGTTCGCCCTGGGCTATGCAGAATTACATGGGGAAACACCTAATTATCATATACACCTTAAGAGTTTCTATGTTCTCATGATTTAGGTTAAAAGAGTACTCGACCCATTTAGCATTGCACTGCTGTAATGCAGCACAACCAGAGATATCGTCTTTTTATTCAACGCATTTTTGTTAAAACTTTGCGCCTATACATTACCCACAATGCACTTGATCATTGACAGTTGGATTAATTCAGGTGTGTGATGCTAGTTGCTAATGTAGACTGGAGCTGCTAGCCTCCAGCAGAGATTAGAAGCGGGCAACAAAGGGTCTGGTCACGTCACTTCTTATAACTTCACACCCCAAGATTTTTTCTCATTTTCAGATTTATAGTCCCAACACTGCTCCTGGAGACATAAAAGGCACTATTTCACATATGTTACGTTAATCCATACCACTTGTCAACATACTTTGATGCGTAATATTGATGAAGTACCCCGTAGAGCATTTCATATTGCTGTATGGGATTAAATTCCAATATGTCTTACTTTGTTTTAAGCTTTAATCTATTGAGAAGGCTATTTAGAATCTATTGTGCAATTTCTCCTCTTGTCTGGGAGCTTCATCCAGTAACATTTGCAAAGAGGCCAGCAACCTAGGCTTGAGCTTTGACTCTGTTCTGTCTTTTGATGCCCAGGCGACTACAGTAGTGCAATCCTGCTTTGCTCAGCTGAGACAAATAACCAAAATTAGGTCATTTCTTTCATCTGAAGATTTAGAGAAAGTCATCCATGTTTTTATTACTTCTTAACTTTAATCATTGTCACACAATATTATGCATTTGCATCTCTCTGGCTGCTCTAAACTTTACATCTGGAGTAGTCTGGCCCTTGTTTGTCTTCCTGACAAAGTTCCTGCTCATTTTGCTATCTTAAAAGAAAAAAGTACTAGATATATCACACCGTTTATGTATATGTATGGGGACGACCAACCCAAAGAGAATGTGACAATCATCCCCAACTGGGATTTTTTGCTACCAGCAAAGCTAACAACCACATGTTTTGGCATAGCTAAGAAAAAAACCTACCTAACTATCGCTCTCTCGTCATACTTTTTAATGGTAATGATTGTTTTATTATAAACTCATTGTGTAAAAGCCTAGAAGAGAAACACTGAAGAGTTGGATATTTACATTTCCACATGAAAAACACTAAACGTCCTCTCACCTCAATGTCAAGGGATTTACTCCAGAAATGATCTTGGAAGTAACATCTCATGTAAATTCGGAAACTTTCAGTACCAAAACGTTTTAACAGCACCCTCTAGGGACCGAGATCTGATGAATGTGACAACCAACCTGTGTGACAACCAACCCTGTTCTCCCCTACTGTAATACTTCCAAATGTGTTATCAAGTAAGATGCATTGTGTATGCATTTGTTCTTGTTGCCTAGTACTGCAGTTAAGGCTTTAAATAAATCCCATTTTAATGAAGTGTGAAAACCAAGGTATACACTATGCTACAGTGTTCAGATCTAACTGGAAGTCTACCACATGCAGCAGTGAAGGTAAAAAGAAAAAAAAGACTTGACTGATGTGAAAATGTGCATACAAATACTGTATGAACAAAGTATACCATCCATCTCTCTCTGTCTGCACCTCTTGTACACACCTCACTCCCCTCATCTCTCTTTTATCCATTCTTGGCCAATTCCTCCACTGCTGCTCAAGAGTTGAGGATGACCTGCCAAGAATCACCTTTAAAAAATGTAAATCCTTTTGCTGCTATCATCCCCTAACACACTCCTCCTCTCTGTCAAAAAATACTCTTCGGCGTCCCGAAGCCTACAGCAGCCCGGCTGTACAAGAGGTGTTATCGCAGCTTGACGACACAACACAGAGCCATTAATCTCATTACTGCACGCCACACCGTGGAGAATTGAGAGAGGAAGAATGAGTTAGAACAGCAAACATGTTCAATATCAAGAGAGAGGAAGAAAAAAAAGAAACACTTGGATGCTTCGAGGGTATTGGTGAGACTTCCTCCTTTTAAACTGTCTCTCTCTGCGACTCACAGCGTGTCACCTGTCAGAAGAGACTAAGATGGATGTAGTGCTCCTGATGTAATAGAAACCACGCCAGTAAATGGGATTATGACTCCACTCTCTTGTCACTGTGAACAAACACTGCAACAAGTTTACTCTTTTCGCTTACTCCCATAGGCTTCTAACCTGACGTGCCAGATGGTTTGTTCCACATTACCGTCTGAGAAGTCTTGGAAACTGTTTGGAAAAGGTTACGCACTTTCAAAAAATACTTGGCAGGTGATTGGATAAATCATCTGTCTATCAACATCTATCATGAGAATCCCTATAGGACACTGATTGGTCAGAATCACTGGTGGTTCGGACACAAGCGCACAACTTGAAACCTGAAAGAATGAATTTTCACGTGGTTTAGTGATGTCATGATTTTGTGAATCCAGCTGCCTTTTAAAGTAAAGGGGCTTCTACCAATCACTACACCAAGTCAGGTGGGCTTAAAATGCAAAAAAACTGTTTATTTCCACATATAGAAAAAATTAAAATACACAGTAATGATAAGCACAGAGAATTATGAGGGAGAATTGCTGAAAAACCCTCCAGGGACTTGCAGAGTGGCATTCTGCAGACAGCAAGATTACAAACTCATAGTTACATCTTTTAAAGAATGAATGCAAGTATACAGTACATCACCATTTTAATAAAATAAAGTTAAACACAAACAGTAAAATAACCAGTCATTTATCTATTATATGAACATGAAACATATTTATTGGGCTCAGATTAAGCAGGCAGCTCTTATAAACTGCTGTGGGGAAAAGTTCACAAAATGTGATATAAAATACTGAACTGAGACACTGAGGTACAGAAATGAGGAGGTCTCAGAAGACAAGAGCTACAAGTGCAATGAGTGTGAAACTGATGATTAAATAAAAACAAGTCCTGAAAAAATGGAAGAAGGTAAGAATACTTTTTAAAGAACTATAGACAGATGGACCAATCTGGAGGTGGTTCACTTGATAAACACTGAGGACACCCAACTGAAGAAAGGGCTGAGAGGAGTGTCTTCGATGGACACAATTTATAATTCGTGGTGCACTTTTTTGCAGACGGTAGATCGGCTCAAGCTGGGTCTGATGAGTACTCGCCCATTCATTTATGCATCTCAAGTAGGATCATTTTATATCTGCATTTAAAATGTTACTGGACTTTGAGGATGAAAGGATTATCAAGACTTATTCACTTAAATGTTAAATGATCATGCCACAAAATACATGTCAAAGCTTTACACTACAAACAAACTCCATAAGTTTGCCAACAATTATTTTGATTTATCTCTGCGTGATATTAGAAAACCTCTTGAATGAAGAATGTTATTCAGGGATTCTTAGCTTTGAGATGGATCTGTAGTCAGATGGATGATAATTAATAAATGCCCTACTAAAAGTTTAATCTCAATAAAAAGGTTATTTTCACTTGCTTGCATAGTTTTGTGCCATGTAGAGTCTCAGGCTTGATTTTTTCCGAACTCACTTTGACCATTCAACAGTTACATAAAGCATACATCATCCCATGACAAATTCACGAGCATCCCAGCAGGAGTGCCTTGATCCCAGGATAAAGTCAAACCCTGCGGACTGATATCTAGTCATTTGCCTATCTTTCCAACCTGTTGCTGTAGGATATGTAATCACATCAAAGGGCAGCCTTTGTTCACAGACGGGATTGTTAAATTATAGAACAAAGTGCACACCAGTCTCCTGCCTTTGTCTTGGTACTGTGACCCATTGATGTATGCAATTACTCTTTGATTTATGTGGTGAGTGGGCTGTCTTTTACATTGGAACAGATCCAGCTCTACTTTTTATCAGATGTAATAGTATTTGTTTTAAAACTCTGTCTCAGAATAGCTTGAGGTATCTGCACTCTGAAACCTGATACCACCATTGTTTTACACTTAAAATAAAGACTGCATCATCTCTAAAGGAACACCTTTATGTTGTTGTTTTGTTGTTGTTGTTGGGGCTAAATCACGACTGATCCCATATTAATTTACCTGTTACATTTGCAGATATTTCATTCACATTAGTGGCCTTGACAAACATCTGAATTCAAAAGAAGATGCTGGAATTTTCTTTTGCAAACAATCAAACTACGTTTTTTTAAATGACTCTTTTACAATTTATTAGAATTTTGACCTTGATAAAACCAACTGACACAACAAAATAAGCATATTGGTTAAACAAATACTAAACTAAACAAATAGTAATAATTCCACACGACAATTAAAACCTCATAGGTAATGGCATTACATTGAGAACCCAGAGGAATATGTTTGAACGTATATGAGCCATGGCTTTTGGGGCCATTAATTTAAGATGAGTTACCCATTTCAGCAAAGACATACTTTACATATGAAGTCTCTCTACTAATCAAGTAGTTATGTTTTGTACAAGCCAGTATTCATTTAAGGTAAGTTATGTTATATAGTGAACAAAACTCAGCTTTAATAAATAATCAAGTGAGAACACTCTGACCAACACGTTTCTATTGTAAAGTTCACTGTAGTCTACTTCTGCATCTGTCTGCCTTCTGTTGAGGTATATCTACCAATCCTGGGTGCTGAAAATCTTTGTTAAAAACTGTGATTGTTATGTGGCATAGATTGGTATCCTATTAGGCATATGATCACCAATAAATAATTAAGCACCTAACGAGCCCAATCACATGTCTACTATGTTTGCCATTGCTTATCACTGTAAGTTAATATTAGATAACCACACTCCTCTTTGACCATATTCAGGTTGAACCTGTGAGCGGACAGCTTTCAAATCAAGCAAATGCAACCGGTGTGATGAAGTCATTTCTAAGTGAGTCGGCCAAAAAAACAAGAAAGAAAGAAAGTAAGAAAGAAAGAAGCAGCCAAATTTAAACAAAGTCTGCCAACATTCGCAAGGTTTTTTGACAAAGTGTGACCTAGGTGAGTACTTACTCATTCTGCCTTTACATTCTCCTCTGCTCGTTAACTCTGACAACTAATTGGACTGAAAAAGTAAAAATGTGTATGTTAATTAGATAACACACCGCTATAGGTAACAGTAGCAGATACGCTTCTGCAAATGACTCCATCTGTCAATATATAAAATGTGAGGTTTCATTTATTTAGATCAAAAGAATCAGATCATTAGTTGCGTAGTGATTGATCTTTTAAAAGTTAGTTATGAAGCATTAAAACAGTTGCCCTTTACCCTCCATACACACTAACATAATTACAAGAAATCGAAATAACCCTCACACCTTTTCTAAGCAAACCTCAAGCAGGCATGGCAGTCACATGCTGTTTAATAGTGCCAGCCATCTGATCATCACACCTACATGACAGCACAGACCTCACATATAGAAGCAACATATCTCTGCCCCGCACAGATGTCAGTACCACTGATGCGGGGAAGTTAAATATGGCTTGATTTATGACACCCTACAGCCCCAGCTATAATATATGGTAAAGACATCCTGTATGCATGATGAGGCATCTATAAAGGAGCTGCTGCAGCTGATTTATGGCAGCTGAATACGAGTGCAGAATCACCAACATCCAGTTTTTGTCAAGAGTTAATTTTTCAGCCTAGTTCACCAGTGGAATAAAAAGATTGCCAGGAAATGCTTGTATTAATCAAGAGTGTGGATGTGGAGGATATAAGGGAGGTGTGAGAAACCGTGACAAAGTCTTTTTCACCTACACTAATCAGGAATTTCGGGTAAGAATGGATAAACACTTAACATGTCAACCGTGAATGATGCAGCGGGGCGATGAATAAAAAATAACGACTCTGATCCTACTCATTCTGTGCAGAAAAGGAGCCAAAGAGATGTATCTAACCAGTGTATGTACTGTGCATGTCCTATTATCAGATACTAAGAAAATATGAGCTTGTTTCAAGTAAGGTGACAACTAGGGCTGGCTATCGTTTAAAAAATTACAATACCAGTACCAATCCAAGTACCCTTGAAGTGATACCAATACAACTGAATACTTCATTCGTATCCCATTTCACATTTTGTGCACTTGCTTTTATCCGGTCTAACAGGCGTGTAGTGTAGCTAGACTTTAGAGTGTTTAGGTGGCATCTTGGCTGCTGAACTTCTGAGTGTGCTAACTCAAATTCACTACGGCTTAACCACCACAGACAGGTTTTAGCACTTGCATTGATTGGCTGTGAGCAAGTCCATACAAATAGTTATATTTTTTCGCTCTGGGTGCAAAAAGGATTGATTGCAGGTATCGTTTGACAGGAGACATTTTGATACTACTTAGTATCAATTTATTTCAGTCAATACCTTAAAAGGTATCAGGTACCAACACCAGCCCTTCTGACAACATTTTTAAACCAGTCCAAAGCGTTTTGATATGATTTAATCAGCTAAAGTAGTAGACATCTTAAAAATTTTAAAACATGCCAAACATGGAGATAGATGTTTTCAGCACAGTACTCATTAGTGATGTCCAACCATCACAGAAGTAAGCAATACACAGTATATGATGCTACTATTCAAACAATCACCCAAGGAAAGAACCATAGAAGCCAAGCTCAGAGATAAATTGAATAGTTTGCAACAATATAAAAGAGTACCATAGCAAAGACAAGGTCTTCTCTACGACTTAAGATTTAAGGCAGGCAGACACCTTACCTATTTGTGGCTTTCAGGGTAACCGAATCATGGTGGGAAACTTCCTTCACTCTTGTTTCATCATGTTAGGTCCACGGTACTTCAGGTAGGCTGAACAGTATATTCCATTGATCCATAAAGACGCCGGTTAGTGCCCAAGCTCAAGATAAGCTGCACATACTGCGACATAAACCACCTACAATGACAAGTTACTCATTAGTACATTATCAAGTGCATTATCGGATTGTACCATAGAGGTGCAAACTTATGTAGTCACACATATATCGCATTGGCGTCTGGTGACAAAAATGTTTGGGGGGGCGCAGTTTGATGGTTGGTGGTCCTAGGGTAAGTGTCAAATAAGCCGTAGCACCACTTCATACCGCAGCAAAAAAATAAAAATAAGAAAGGAAAACCAATCTAAAAACAACACAACACACTATAATGATCCCTGGTTTGTCCCAGTATGGTATCTCTGACCCAGAGAGAGGAATAAAAAATTATAATTAGACATGATAAAATTCACTCACATCACCTAAAGTTACCACCAGTTAAAGCAGAGTTACCAATAAGGTAATATGCTTAAAAAGAGACACCACCTATATTTTAGTTATTGTGTCTTCCAGTGGCGGCTGGTCAATGCGGGGCGCTGGGGCACAGCCCCATCCAATAATCTAGAGAAAGTCTACTTAAACATATTAAATATAAATTAATTAGATAATGCTAAATCATTATGAAATAAAAAGTATTTTTTTGAAAGCAGTCCTTTCAAAGCAAAGTGTTGGTACCAACTGGCCCCCAAACACTAAAAAACAGGGTAAAATCAGTAAGTAATGAACCACCTCAGAATCCCTAGGAACCAGACATGAAGGGAGTTAGCTGAGTGCAACCAAGATGCTTTGGCACCTAATCATACCTTCAAAAGCAGGCTATCCAGCCTGCAGGGCCTGGGTAACAGGTTGCTTAAAGTGCCTGCAGCAAAGAGGTAAAATTGATCAGTAAAAGTCTTTAAAAATGTTCCATCAAGGTTGAAACAAGGTTAGCTTTGAAAACTACCTTCCAGGACACTAGCCTGTTCCCTATAGCCACATGGAACAGAATGCATCAAGAATGCTCTTAATGAGACAATGGTCTCCAGGTGTGTGTGCCTGCCAGTGAGAGGAAGATGGAGTGACTTGCATGGAGAGGGGTGGAATTACTAGGTTGAAAGCCTACCTAGGACATCAGCAATACCTAATTTGTATTTTTCTGATCCCAGTTGAAGAATATTAGATACTTGCAGATATGAAGTCTGACCTGAAAATGATTTGTGCTTATTTTCCCTACATAATACAACTGGATAGCACATGCATAGGTTACAGTAAGTCTACATTACAAGTTTAATGTTCAAATTTAGATGTTTGACTCCTTTAAGAAAACATGAACAGGTTTCCTATCATATTTTCTACTGTTAATGTCCTGTAGTGTGGTATGTGAAATGCTAATCTGCTGTGGCAGGAAGCTTTGGGACAAGCTTTTGAACACAAGGGCAGCACTTTAGCACATTAACAGTAAAAACGATATGAGCCAACATCAAACATGTACTTATGAAGATAGACAGTCAACAGCCAATAAAAGACTGGCTTACAGTGAAGTGAGTTTGGTGTCAATTGGAGAAAATAAGTAGTTAATATGATCTAACCGCTAATTGGTGGATACTCCGGCCTTGTCTAGGTATGTGCAGGCTTACAATGGAGATGCATGAATTAAGTGAAAACTATTATATCCAAGTCAAAGCCAAGACTTTTTGGAATTGGCCACACACTTACAGATCTGATCCAATTTGTAAATTGTCAGTAACCCACAGTGAATCGCCATTGGTGGTAGCCCTAATTGCCTGACTCGTGTTTGAACACTGGGTGGTAAATTTCATCAGCCAAGTGGGATACAGGCTGGGAAGTTAGTTTTATCCAAGTAGATGTATGAACAGTATCTATACAGTCTGACACCCTGCTTCAGCTGCAGGGAACCTCTAATTTATCCTTTGACCCAACAGTCTGCCGCCTCACTGCTTAACAACATGTCAGCACATTTGTTATTCTCTCAGCATACCTCTCTCTTGTTCACAGATTTTTTGCTTTTGTTCTGAAAACACGTCTTGTCAATTCTGCACCATTCTATGTGCTTCTATATCCTCCTTTTTACTCAGCCTATCTACTTCTATTTATCTTCCCCCCCATACTGTAACTTCCTTTCTGGTAGCGGAGGTGAGTTTTGGCAGGGCTCCAGAGTAATATCGATGAGGCCAAGTAAACTATGGGCCCTCAGCCCGACAAAGCAGCTAGAGCAAGTGTCATCACAAGCCAGGGGGCAAAGAGTTTAGTGTGCAGCACACTAATGGTTTTATAGGATAGTCAAAACTAAAGTACAGTGAACAATTAGTGTAAATGTGTATTTGCTACATTCGCTGTTGTTGATGCATCGTGTAAACTGGCTTGACTGTTGGTCCATATCCTCACAAACTAATGAAGAATATGTTTGATTTTTATGTTGCAGGTATGGGCTTATTGTACTGCTGTCTTGCCTGATACAATTGACAGTTGACATCATGCATGACACACAACTGAAATACACATTTCAGATGCTGAGCATAACATTTAAAGACAGCTGATTAATTATATTTTTTATAATTTCGGAGATGATGATCTATGTGTAAAGCTTATCCTGATCAGGCAAAGCTAGGCAGCCTATATGTCACCTAGACACATCCTTCAGCTGCTCTTGGGAAATCCCAAGACCTAGGCCAGATGGGATATACATAATCTCCTCAACATTTTAAAGTCTGCCTCTGGATGGGTCTCCTTCCAGTTGAACATTTGTGGAAAACCTTCATAAGGAGACCTCAAGAGGCATCCTGATTAGCCAATCCAAATTACCGCAATTGGTTTATTCTGGTGCTAAGCAGTAACTGTTCTATTTAGAGTTCCTTGTGGATGTCTGAGCTCCTCACTGTGGACCTGCAGGAGAGCCCTGCTACCATCATAAAAGCTCCATGAACCAATCTTTTTCATAGTAGCATTGCATCAAATGACAAAGTATAATGTGAAATGGGTTTCTTGTTAGGATAAATCTACAAATTATAACCCAACTCTGCAGCACAGAGAGTAAAAGTATAAGCTATAAATGCATAATAATGAGCTGAAAAGCTGTATAGAGTTTCATCAACCCTGTAAACCCACTGTATGCTACTTGGCCAGCAGCAAACAGCAGTGACTAGCTGGTAATGAAATTCATCGTCTCTTTGCAAAAAAAGGTTGAAGCCACAGGAGCTAAAAGAAGAGAAAGTATTGGACTTTAATTTTTTCAAATGACCAGAAACACAGCTCTAAATGAAGGGTAATAAATGGTGTCTACTGACACCTACTTGTGTCTTTTATGTAAGTAGGCAATGATTGCTAACATATTTGTCCTGACAACTTTATATGGCAGGAATAGGCTATATACCAGCTTTTCTTGTATTTTCATGCAAACAAAAGTTATGTTACATTGCATGTTACACACCAAAATACATTATGTGAAGCCTCAAGGTCTAAATAATACGTAGAGTGCATTTTCATCACTGTATAACATTTGCAAAGATGATTTTAAATATTTTTTAATTGTTACATCCAGGTTTAATTAGCTTACCGTTTATATCTTCCCTGCCTTTGTTGACACATTACCTGCAACATTAAAGCCACCTATAGATCTGTGAAATATTGTGAAACCACAGGAAAGATTGTAAGGTCACCATGTGCATTCCACAGGGTACAGCTTTAAAAACGGTAAACCTAGGAACATTTATTCACGTATTTATCATTACTGTAATTAATTTCTTATTTATATGGTTAAAAATGTTTGTAATTGTGTGAAAATGTAGTTACACAATCTGCATGATCTTCTCTCAAGTGAATTTACAGTGATTATTGTTCTATCAGAAAATACAATAAATAATGTAAATGAAATTAGTGTAGCTTTGTAATGAATATACACCATGGTCTGATAATACACAACACTACAATCTAATGTTGCAGACGTCTTACTACAATCAGCATGTTAAATCCTGAACCGAACTATAAATGAGTTTGCAGGTCTGAGGCATCTTTGGCAAGACTGCAGGAACACCTTGACAGAGCAGCATAAATCCAGCTTTACTCATGCCACAGGGAGAGAAAAGGGCGAAGAGGGAGACTCTCACATTTCAAAACTTGTATTTTTTATTCTGAATGTTTTCACAGGCAAGAACAGCAGGAACAAAACAGGTCATCTAGAGCCAAGGGCTTAGCCAGCAAAGGGTAGAACACCCAAACCCTTGGCAGAGAGCTTTCTGCCTGGGGAGCAATCACTTCTACAACTCACAGATAGCACATACAGGCCAATGGCAGATATCATGTGATCTT
Source organism: Scomber scombrus (assembly GCF_963691925.1). Classification (NCBI taxonomy): domain Eukaryota; kingdom Metazoa; phylum Chordata; class Actinopteri; order Scombriformes; family Scombridae; genus Scomber; species Scomber scombrus. The sequence goes on along the minus strand of NC_084977.1, from coordinate 3,700,378 downwards.
ACAGGGTGATGATGAAAAAGGTTTGCTGATGATGACAGCCTTTCTCATTAACAATAAATAATTTATTAAGTACAATTATACAAAAGTAGATCTAGAGCTGCAGTTGTTATTTACTGTCATCAGAAAGTAGAGCTTCAACAGAGCTGAGATTCTAGTCTTTAATACATGAAACACCCTACCTGTGTTAAATGGACTTTAAATGGAGTGGCTTAACCAAAACCTCGACATTTCTCACATAAGGATAGTATGACCAGACTGAACACAGAAAAGCCATGAAACACAGATTCTGTCCAAATTTGCTCACTTGTAGACACATAAACCTTCTCAGTCACAGGGAAGTTTACAGAAAGTTGGGTGGGTTAATTCATTTTGTATGGGACCAGTGCTGGCTAGAAATGAATGGACAGATCGTCTTTACAGTGACTTTTACCAGTTAGGTATACTTGATCTGCACAGGTATGTTTTGCTTCTTAGCCTGACACTGACTCTAGCCCTGTCCACACTACTCAGCTATTTTTTACCGAGCTAACTTCTCATTGAAATGGAAGGATTACACCTTTAAACAGTTTACAAACTCACTATAACATATGGCAAAGTTTATCTTGCTTTTAAAGGAAATTTTAAGGAAAGTTTTTTTTAATATGATGAAGCCTATTTCCCAATAATTTGGCCAAGATTTCAGCGATTCACAAAAAGATGTTTATCACACACAATGACGAACATGAGGACAAGCTGCAGAGATACCTACAGCCATCCAAATAAACATGATTTTTATATGAATCCTTTCAAATGCCACCTGTCGCCGCAAAACCGCTGCACCCAAAAGCAATCACAACCCTGTACTATGAAGTGCAATATTCTTATTTGTTTTATTTCTATGTGCAATACACCTACCTTTAAACAAATGCAATGCAAGCAGCATTTGTCTGTATATGTAGGTACAACTGTCTATTACTACTGCTACTTGTGCATGTGTGTGTGTGTGTGTGTGTGTGTGTGTGTGTGTGTGTGTGTGTGTGTGTGTGTGTGTGTGTGTGAGTGAGAGAGAGAGACATTTTTGACTGAAATTCAAATTCAAAATTGTTTCTATTTGAGCTCCACTCTAGTGCAGCAGAAATGTCATTGTATACCTGTACAATGACAATAAATTAATTTATTTTATTTGTGTGTTTTAACGCTTATGAATTGAACTTTTCATTTTGTAGGAGAAAAATGTTACTTACACATCAAATGTTAGGTTGTCTCACTTGAATATTTTGGGGGGATAAGTATAAAATGCTTTTCTGTCACTAAATTCCACCACCTCCTGTCATTATTCCATGTTTTCTTTTGGACTAAAAAAGTGCTTAAAAGCCATAAGTGCGATATATTCAAAGGTTCAGTCTTAGCAACATACGACTCAAACTTCCTGCCAATAAGTCAGTGTGGGGTGTACAGATTTCTGATGTCACCTCAGATGATGTCTGGATAGATAGTGGCTCCAAATAACATGGAATCTCTTATTCAGGTCAGATATCCAGATTGCATTCCAGTGCTACACAAAGTCTTGGCAGAGAGTACAGTTTAGTAGAGATACATACAAAAACACATGACCCTGAGTTAACATACTTGTAGAAAAATATAAAGGCATCAAAATACAAGACTTGTTGTGTTTTTACCTTATTCTCATGCTGTATGTAGCAAAACAATACATCAAGGCATTCTCCCCTGAGACAAACTACCCTTCCTACTTCATAACCATGATCCAGTTTATCACACAAGGATAGGGAAATTACACAGTAAAAACTATTCATATAAGCCTTTGATGTTGGACTGATGGCTGTGGGTGTATAATCCAGAAGCTTCAGTACATTCAGAAAAAGCACTGCCAGGATCCTGATGAGACTCTGAAAACACCCAATTCTGTTTTCATTGCACTGACTTTCTGTCTTTTTCAGGACTAAAAAGTCTTGCTACTGACATACAAATCCATCAACGGTCATGCGCCTCCCTAAATAAAAGGAACTAATGATACCACAAGCCTCCTACCGCACCCTCAGATCTGCCAGCAGCTTGCTCCTCTGGGCTCCACAACATGGGGGGATGGAGCCTTCTGCTCGGTTGCACCATGCTTGTGGAACAGCCTTTCTAACCATCTGAGGGCAGCACAGATCCTACCCTAAAAAAAGGCCTAAAAACCTCTCTTATTCAGGAAGTCTTTTTCATCTTATCTCTTTTCTTTTTCATTTTTTTTTCACACTTTGAGACTCGCTGTGAATGAAAAGAGCAGGACAAATTAAATGCATTATTATTATTCTTTATAGGCCATGTCCAAACATAAAAAGAACAGATCTACAGTTCTTTTGATAATGCATTTAAGTCCTGGGGAGCGACTTTGTGGGCAAAGTGGCAGCACCCATGGTGGGTTCATTTTAGCAAGTTACCAGTACAATGCAATAAAGGCTCATTTTGTATGTACAGCAAAAGCTCAAACACCAATTCTGTGGACTAACAAACAGCTTTCTAAGAGGATGCTTCACATTTTACCTCCTGTGGACATTGAATATTTCAATGTGGTTCTTTCATTAGTCTCCTTAGAGAGAGAGTTGTTCATGCGGTCATATGTGGACAGTAGGAACACATTATGCCAGGCAGTTAAATCAAGCAGTATGCCCATTTAAATAGCCCTTCCCTATAAAATGGGGCGATAAATGAATAAAAGCAACATGTAACAGGTATTAACAGGCAGTAAATTTGTTCAGCACTGCCCGTCACATCACTATTATCCTGCTTGCATTTACATTCTCCGCCTTTTTATGATATTTCTATCTAGTTCTTTGGTTAGATTCCTTGGGGAGAGAGTTGTTCACACTGTCAAATTTGGACAGTAGGAACACATTATGCTGAGCAGTTTTAAATCAAGCAGTATTCCCATTTAAGTGTCCCTCCCTATAAAGTCGGGGGATAAATGAATAAAAGCAACATGTAACAGATACTAACAGGCTGTAAAATGTTCAGCACTGCCCATCACACCCCCATTATCCTGGTTGCATTTACAATCACCCACCTTTTTATGGCTCTCACACCCTGGAAGTGGTAATTCTGGCTTGTAAAGCAAGCCGAGAGAGAGGGGGACATACTGAGTTTAAGAGACACACAAGACTTAGAGACAAAGAGAGTGAGTCATACTCTCCTCCTTTGGTCACATTCTATCTTCACTGTGTAGACTGTGCTGTATTTAATGTAATAATGTAATAAATTGAGAACTCTTAATTACACTAACTCTACCAAGGAGGTTTGCTTAACTCTGTCCAACATTAAAACTAAAGAGTGGCTTGAAATTTGTTTCACCCATTCAGACTAACCAAGTTGTATATGTGCCTAAACCTAACCAGACCTTAACCAGTAACAAGTGAGGATGAGGTCCTCCTGTAGATTACTGCTGATAGGGGTGCCTGATTAGAAAATGCTCCTATGTGTCATTCTGCAGTCATATGATCAGATTCATTCAGTTTGTAAGACTTGTTTCTCTAAAGAAATACTGTGACATTTTGGGAAATGTCCATTTGTTTTTGGAAAGAAAATGACATATCAATACCATCGATTCTCATATATTAGGCCAGCAGGTAGTTAGCTTAGCCTAGGCAAGACACTGGGTCTGTTCGAAACCACATACTTTCCTACTACTCGTACTAACTCTGACGTCATTTGAAGTATGTTTCAACTGCGTAGTACGTGATTTAGAGTATGTGAGAAGTTCCCGGATGGTATACTAGATTCGCCAGAAATGCAGAGTATGCATCAAGAGCTGACTACACAGTCATATTACCCAAGATGCAACGTGACTTCTGAAAAACCCATAGACTGTATATAAAATGGACGTAACATCCGTGACGTCACCCATTGGTTTATGGACTGCTGCTTGGAAGCAAATAGTTTCCGATCTGGGCAGCGCCATCTTGAAAATTTCTGGTGCATGCAGGGTAAAAAAAAACCCATGGATTCTACTTATATGGGCATCAGGAGGAGCGGCGCCCTCCTGAACCTGTGAACCAATCAACCTGTCAATCACGACGTAGCCACGCCCTAACGCATACCCTGCTTTATCGTCAAATATAAAATCTGGGAGGCCAAAATTTCACAAATGATCATACTGCATTGAAGAAGGCTTTAAACTAGCGATTGAGACCATAAACACATTTTGAAAACGTTTACTGAGGTTAGAAATCAAGTGAGAAGTTAGTGAATTCTCCATTGACTTGTATGGAGACGGAAGTCCTTTAGACACCAAAACGGTGGCCCCCTGGTGGCCTTTTGATAGAATGCAGTTTTAAGTTACTTCCGCATTGGCATCATTTCAGAGGACCGGAACTCCCCGCCTCCGAATTCGCAGGAACAAAACTTCAAACGGGTGTTTAGACAAGTTAGCGTCACATTGTGGATCTGAAGGGCTACTTTCTACGCAAGGCAAGGCAAGGCAAGGCAAGGTATTTATATAGCGCATTTCATACACAGTGGCAACTCAATGTGCTTTACATAAAACAAACATTTAACAGAAAAAATTGAAAAAAAACATGGAATTTGAGAAATAAAAATAAAACCCAACCATAGTAAACACATACATACACAGCATAACAGCTAAAAGCTGCTTTACCATGTTTAGTCTGAACTCTGGGCTCCACTATCTGACCTGAGTCAGTAGATCTCAGAGCTCTACTGGGTTTATATACTACTAACATGTCATTCATGTATTCTGGACCTAAACCATTCAGTGATTTGTAGACCAGTAGCATAACTTTAAAATCTATTCTATAGCTGACTGGGAGCCAGTGTAAAGACTTTAGAACTGGAGTAATGTGCTTTGATCTCTTTGTTCTGGTCAAAACTCGAGCTGCAGCGTTCTGAATGAGCTGCAGTTGTTTAATGGTTTTTTGTTGGGAGTCCAGTCAGAAGACCGTTACAGTAGTCGAGTCTACTGGAGATGAAAGCATGAATCAACTTCTCCTGGGGCCTCATGTACAAAGGGTGCGTACGCACAAAAACGTGGCGTACGTTCTTTTTCACGGCAAAGTTTAGATGTATCAAGAGTGAAATGACCGTGGAAATGTGCGGTGCCTCACGCCAACTTCATGGCTGGCGTACGCACGTTTCTACAGCTGTTGATCCTTTGGCGACACTTAGAGGTTATGCTGGGAAACTGTTATAATAAATAAATGTGAAAACAATTAGTCCTCAGACTGAGTAATGTTCACATCAGAACATGAACAATTAACACACCCACGTGTCTGCAATTACAAAAGTGGATATAAAAGCATGCGCAGAGTGGTTCAGAAAATACCGTTAACAACAATGGCTGCTTTAGCAGTATTAGAAGACATTGTACATGGTGTAATACGAAGACAGCGTGTGTTCAGAGACAGAGAATTTAATGGCACATGATGACAACTGGCTCATCAGCCGCTTTAGGTTCCCGAGGGCAATCCTCCTGGAACCGTGCGCAGAGCTGCCGCCGGCCTTGGAGCGCGACACAGCGAGGAGCCATGCGCTGCCTGTATCCATACAGGTGCTGACCACACTGGGGTTCCTAGCAACCGGGGCATTCCAGAGGGAGCTGGCCGACCGATCGGGACTGTGCCAGTCGACCTGAGCCGAGCCATGCCAGCCGTGTGGGACGGAATTATCCGCATGTCAGCCAGGTCTATATCAAATTCCCATACAATGCAGCTGAACAGGTCAACATTAAAGCGCAATTTGCAGCGAGAGCCGGTTTTCCTAATGTAATCGGAGCTATCGACTGCACACACATTGCTATTAAAGCGCCATCACATGATGAATTTGTATATGTCAACAGGAAACATTTTCATTCGATCAATGTACAGATCATATGTGATGCGCAAATGCAATTAACCAACATTGTGGCGAGGTGGCCTGGTTCAACGCACGATTCTGAGTAACAGCATGGTTGGGAACAGACAAGCTGGCACTGTGCGCGATGGGTAATATTAATCCCCGTGTATGGGGGCGCACATGCTCAATGCGCATCATTGAGCATGTGCGCCCCCAAATACTATCCCGTCTTCACAGCATCGTTACTAGTCAGTGGTTAAAGTTAGTGACTTGCTGGTTAAACTATAGCTTCAGATTTTTCTAACAAGCCCCTGATTGTCTCTGTGTGCAGAGTACTCATGTTAATAACCCTGTGCGTAAAGTGTGAAATGTCTTAATCAGCGTCACCTTTTCCCCTGCGCACTTCTGCATTAATTTGCAACAATACTGTGTGATCCTTGGGGGTAATCAGAGTCACCAACACGTGCTCCCACCACCCCTGAGAAAGCAGTGTCACCCACGATTGCGGCGACTCTCTGTTCAAACGGAGTGGGCCCCTCTTCTCTGTCCCCCCCGCCTGTTTTGGCCACACTTTGGCGTCGGGCAGCCGTTCTCCGCTTCACATCCACCTTGATGTCGGACGTTTATTGTTTATGCCGGAGGACAGCGTGCCAAAGAGTACATTTTTGCGCGCCTCCACTTCAGTGAGTAGCGCCTCCAAATAGCTTTCTGTAAAGTTCTTCTTTTTTCCCGTCTTACTCATTCTTTTGTTCTAATTTTCTGATCGTGCAGAGAGGAGAATCTCAGGTGCAGGGCCCATTTAAATATGATTTGCGTATTTAAATGGGGGCGTGGACAGGGAGGGGTCGTGTGCCCTCAATTCCACGTTGATTGGGATGTACAAAGGAAATGTGCTTGGATTCATGCGTACGCACAGATTCATACATCTGGATTTTTTTGTGCGTACAACGTTTTCTGGATTTGAGCATACGCCATGTTTCAGTAGGAAATCCACGCACGTCTTTGTACATGAGGCCCCTGGTCTGTTTGAGACAAAACCCTTCACTCTGGATATGTTCTTAAGATGATAGAAGGCTGTTTTGGTGATTGATTTGATATGACTGCTGAAGGTCAGATCTGAGTCTATCAGCACGCCAAGGTTTCGGACTTGGTCGCTAGTTTTTAGAGAGAGTGACTCGAAATGTTTACTGACAGCAATCCTCTTCTCTTTATTGCCAATAACAATTACCTCAGTTTTATCCTGATTTAATTGAAGGAAATTTTGGTTCATCCAATGTGTTACTTGCGCTAAACAGTGACACAATGACTGTAGTCATCCAGGGACAGTGCTAGATATATCTGCGTGTCATCTGCATAACTGTGATAGTCTACATTAGAGTTCTGCAGAATTTGACCCAAAGGCAGCATATATAGACTGAACAGAAGGGGTCCAAGAACTGTACCCTGAGGAACTCCACATGTCATAGCCACTCGATCGGATTCATAACTTCCAATGGTCACAAAATAACTCCGCTCCTCCAAGTAGGACCTGAACCATTCTAGGACTGTTCCGCTGAGTCCTGCCCAAGTTTCCAACCTGTTCAACAGTATACTGTGATCCACAGTGTCAAACGCAACACTGAGATCCAACAGGACCAGAACTGACACCTTGCCTGAGTCAGTGTTTAACCTTATGTCATTTAACACTCCAAGAGCTGTTTCTGTACTGCTGTGAGGTCAGAAGCCTGATTGAAATTTGTCAAAAAGGCCACTGGAGTTCAAGAAATTGCTGAGTTGATTAAAAACCACTTTCTCAATGATCTTGCCTAGAAAAGGAAGATTTGAGATAGGCCTGTAGTTGGTTAACATGGAAGCATCCAGCGTTTTTTTTTTTTTTTTTTTAAGAGTGGCTTAATGGCAGCTACTTTTAGGGGTTTAGGAAACGTGCCTGATTGAAGTGAACTATTAATTATTTGTCGCAAATCTGTTTGGACAGAGTTCACAATAGTTTAAAAAAAAAAGTCTGATGGCATTGTGTCAAGACAGCATGTTGATGGTTTTTAGATGCTGAACTGTTTCCTCTATGGTTTTTTGGTCAACTGTTTTAAATTCTGACATCGCAGTTGAGTTATTCCTGGGAGGTCTTAGGGATTGCGTCTTTTTATTGTTTTGTTGTTCTAGCCTAAAAAGGTTAGAAGTGTCAATAAAGTGGTATATTTACAGCTAAAATAAAATCAGCTTCAGCCTGCTGATTTCAGCTCGGGTAGGAACGAAATGCATTGTGAGTTATCGTGTAGTTTACTACAGTGTAAACGGTCTGCTTACTATCGGGTCGCTTAGTGTGTAGTATAGAAGTATGTAGTATGCGGTTTCGAACACAGCCCCTATTTGGCCAATGAGCCCAGTAAGCATTTATCGTTTTTTTTCAACCTAGTTTAAATGAGCATGCCATCCTTCATATGACAAAAGCCTTGATTGTAACGGGTGTGGAAGTGGTAAGACCCAATAGCAGCACAGAACCAGGGAGCAGTTTTAAAGGATCTTTATTATATAGTCCACAAGGAACAGGTATCAAGCAGGATGTGTAGGTGGGCAGGCAGGGCTCAGGGTCACTGAAGACAGAGTTGGCAGCAGGTAAGACAATGCCAGTAGCACTTACAGACATGCAGTTGACCAGGCGAAGTCTCTGGGCTCTCCTGACAGGATCGAAGCCAGAGGATGCCACACAGCCAAAGGCAGAGGCAGACAGGAACAGTGTGTTCACCAGGGTAGACATGAGGAGAGAAGGTCCAAGGCAAGCAGGGTCGAAACCAGGGAATCGGTCCGTGAATAAGTGCTGGAAGGTCTGGCATGTCGACAAAACAAATGACGATCTGGCAAAGAGTGAGTGGACAACAGGAGTATATATACTGGCTTGATTACTGATGAGCTGCAGCTGAGTGCCCAGGTGAACAGAGTTAACCGATGAGGTGTGTGTGTGGCTGATTAGCAGGAGTGGAGCAGGGGTGTGGTGAATGGAAATTTACCAGCAGCAGGAGAACAGACTGTGACATCAATGTGATGAATCGTCGAAAAATGCATCGCGTCTCTCCAGACTGCGGAAATGAGCCTGGCTAAAAGCTGTTGTAATTTTTGTTATATGCCACCTTATTAAGTTTTAATACTTTTTTCAGGCAAGAAAGTAGCCATGTAGACTTTCAAAATGTGCTCACTTTATCCAAGTCAATGGCTGTTTGTAAATCTGCTGTGACATTTTCAGAGATGTGAGGAGCCGCTGGCTGGGTGGCACCAGCTGGTCATCTCAGCTGTTAGCGGCCTGACTCCTGAGGAGTTCAGCCGGTCAACATGCCATCATCCCAGGGAGAAAATGATCTGATGAAATGATCCGATGAAATGATCCTTGGTGTTTTATCACTGGCTCTAATGTCTCTGTATCATTTTAATGCATGATTTAATTCCTTTGGGAAAATAAACATTGGTCTCACTGATGAAATCTAACAATTGTAGCTGCCACGTTAGTTCATCTGAATGTAAAGTGAAACTTCAAGCACTATGGTGGTTTGCTGCTGGTCTGAAATAAACTCCTTTCAAGAACAGAAAGTTAACAACACAATTTAAATGAAATAAGTTGGAGAGCTGGATTGTTTTTCATTGTTGCTAATGATATCAGACTGGTTAACCAGCAGCAACAAAGCTCTGTTAACAAAGAAACAAGATGACCAACAGCAACAACTACAGTGGATACTTCATCTCCATGAAAGAAAGAAGACATCAGATAACCTCTCCTCTCTGTCTCTCTCTCTTGGGTCTATTTTACTTCTCTAATAGTTAACAGTGAACATCCTGGACAAAAATGCAGCAGGGGTCATATAATGTGCTGTAGGTAGGTTGCTTGTACACTGAAACTGTTGAAGAGTTACAGTGAGCTGTCTAGATCCACATGGACATAGTCTGATTTGGAATTAAGTAGTTTTTAAGTTGTTCAGCAACCTGTTAATGTTATATGATTTGTGAATAAATGTGTAGGAGGTCTGGCTGCTTGTGTTTGAGAATTTCTTCATTCTTGTTCATTTTTAATGCTGGGCCATGAATTGAGTAATAAGCTTAAAGTCATTAGAATGAAGACTTTTTAATACTAAATGTAACTGGAATAACAACAGTGTTAACATATTAGCTTTGTAGGCTGTTTTTGTATGTTGTGCATATAGGTAAGAGTATGTAAGTCATATATTTGATACATGCATTAATAGTTTTTGATGTGAACATCCACTTTTAGATCTCTGAATGCTTTTATTGTGAAATCATTCTAGTATTCGGCACTGATCTGTACCTGCATTCGATTATAAGGTTTGTATACTTGTGTATACTAAGAAGAAACACATAGGAAACATGGGTTTCACAATGTGATATATTGTCTGTTTTTTGATGAGAACATGACTATACATTTGAAGTTTTTTTTTTTTTTTACTTTGTTGGTGAAATGACACATCTGAACCACCCCAAACTAAAATGAGCACTTCACTGTTTAGAAACAATATGTATATGTTAAATGTCCTTAAATAAGAAACTTTATCATCACTCAGGGGTTCTTGTTTTTGAAAGCCAACTGTTTTATATGCCATTCACTTTTTGAGTCACCAGCCAACACTGCACATACATGTGAAGGCATAATTAGAGGAGACCTGCATGTAGAATGAAGACTCTTGTCACTGTCCACTGACTCATGTCCAAATTGGTTGTAAAATACAAATTAAATTGGGCAAAGAAAACTTTGAAGAATCAAGAAATCAAATTTAATTGGCCCAACGTTCTAGGAGAACATTTTTTTATCTACTTCCACTGTGTGAATCAATCTATTATCTATTATATTTCCACATTCATACTGAACATTCTCCCACGCCATTGCACGCCATGAACCACCTTATTTCATCCCTGTTAGTACCTGCTGCTGTCTGGTTTTCTTTTGATTTTTCTGTCTGTAGCCTGTGCCATTGTGCAGCCATGTTCATTTGTTGTTTTTTTTTCTCTACTGGGAAAACTCATTTAAAGTGTGTGAAGATGCTTTTTTAGATATTGACTGTTGTAGTCAGATCCTTGGCTTACACTTTCATGCTGTGGACAGTGAAAAATGATTCAGTTGTGCTGTTTCTTATTTCGTTTTGCTGATGTCCTGTTCAGTAAAAAATAAACGAGGTAGTCTAGAGATGATTAGTTTGCAGTGAGGAAACCAGCTGCCAGATGCATGAAACTTCCATATAGGTTAATTCTGACAAGAGTGAATCCTCCCAACTCCAGAGTGGTGGAGGGATTTGAAGCCATGTTTCAGTTGCACAGACCAGGGACGCCTGTCAGTATTTTGACACATAATTAATGCAGGCAACTTTTCAGTCTTATTCCATATGCTGTGTATGTACATTTCTGTATAGAATGAAAGAGAGAGGAGGTATGAATAGTTGCCTTTTAATCCAATTGTGAATTCCTCTTCAGCTGCAATGCTTCCTTGTTTTCGGTGCACACTGATTTTGCTGGAAATAGTCCACTCAAAGCAAAGGGTTGGAGATTTAACAGGGCTTCTCGAGTGTATGGTATCCATGGTTTCAGATGATCAAGGGTGAAGTCAGCTTGTTCAATATGTTTGACCAATTAAAACTAACAGTAGAAGAATTATTTTTGATTTTTTTTGTTGCCATTCAGTATTCACATCACTACAGCCTGTTCAGTTGAAGTTAAAACCAACTTTAAAACAGTGAGAACAAACTAACAGTGGACTGTGGACCATGTCACCACGTGAACAGGTGCCATTTGGAGCTGTTTGTTTGGGTGGAAATGTTAGAAATCATGCTAACTGAAAGAGAACAGAAGCCCCCAGGCTTTTGCTGCATTGGCAAACAACACACCTCAACTTCTTTTACCAAGTGATGCTGTGTCTCGACTGCTCACAGCATTGCTTGGCGGGACTGCCCAAAGTCATGAAAATACACCCAAGGAGAGTACTGGGAAGGGGATTAGAAATATACTACGAAAAGATTTATAATGACACCCTTTCTTAATAATACCAGGAATCTTTGGGTTCCCTGTTCCATATACATCTGGCCTCTATACTCAACCATTCATATCAAACATAAACCTTTAAGGCAGTGGTTCCCAACCTTTTTCTTGAGGGACCCATATTTTTACCATTGTAAACTTTGGTTACAGTGTAAACAGTCTGCTTACTATCTGGTCGTTTAGTGTGTAGTATAGAAGTATGTAGTATGCGGTTTCGAACACAGCCACTATTTGGCCAATGAGCCCAGTAAGCATTTATCTTTTTTTCAACCTAGCTTAAATGAGAGCATACCATCCTTCATATGACAAAAGCCTTGATTGTAACGGGTGTGGAAGTGGTAAGACCCAATAGTAGCACGGAACCAGGGAGCAGTTTTAAATGATCTTTATTATATAGTCCACAAGGTAAGAGAACAGGTATCAAGCAGGATGTGTAGGTGGGCAGGCAGGGCGTGTGTGTGTGTGTGTGTTCTATGATGCTGAAAAGGATTGACATGATAATTTTCTCAGCTTACATGTTAATGAAATGCTTAGAGACATTAAATATGTGGCAAAATATATGTTGGATAAACTGCCTATTTTTAAATCCCATTTTAAATGTAGTTTATAAATACATTTTAGTTGAGTTGAGGAGGCTATAGATTATGTTATATCTGTGACACAATTAGACATCAAAGGAACAGCATTATAAGAGGGAGGTAGCCATTTGAAGGCCTACTTAGTGAATTTAGGAGTGGCAGTTTTTCTCAGTTACTGGCTCTTGTGTTTCAACAGCAGCTCTGAGATCAGTGGCCATTCTCATTCTCATTTTTCTGTTTCCTATTATGATCTCTTCTCGCCTGACGCTTCACATTTCTCCATCAGCTCCCTGTTTACGTTGCTAGCTAATCTCTTTGTATACTGCAGGATGTTCACGTTACACACGCCCTTAACCTCACGATATATTTAACACATTAAAACAGCCCATTATTACACCCTTAAAATCAAGAGGGCTTCGCGACCCCCAGTGGTTCTTTGGCCCACCTGGTTGGGAATCACTGCTTTAAGGGGTCTTTAAAGGCCATTAAGTGGAAGTTTTATAATCAAGTTTGGGAACGGAGACCACGCCTCATACCTCCCTTATTTCTGTCATGCGACTTAAGAATCAATTAAGTCACATCTTATCTGCTCTTCTCCCTTTCGTCTCAGTTCTCACATCCCTCCCTCACAAACACTTTCTAACATTCTCTATCTCTTGTTTGATTTCAGGAAGCATGGGGGCTCCATCCAGGACAGGATGAAGAGACATTTCCCCCAACCAGAGTCTCACCCAACTCTGGTTCCCTCGCACTGCCCACCACAAGATCGGTACAGCATTCCACGCCTCCATCCATCCAACTGGCACCCTCATCCTGAACACTTCATCCCTCATCCCTAACCCTCATCCCTTCATACCCAACCTTTCGACCCTCTACCCTCATCCCTTCATCTCTCCACCACTAACCCTCTTACCATTGTCGCAATACATCTTTAAACCCATATCCGAGTTGGCATGGTCTTTGTTAGTGAAATGTTGATTTGGTTTGACAGTACTAGATACTAGTGCCAGGTAAAAGTTGGGGCTTCAAACCCTCAAGCACTCGACGCAGGTGGCTTAATCTAAAGTGTGTGAGGCTTCAGTGCTGAGGGCTTAGGAAAACATTGGAATTGGACTGTATTGTACAGTCATGCACACTTGGGCTGGAGGCTCTGCAACTGCCAACCAATGAAAGCACCGGCTGTTTGTGGCTGCAACAAATGGTGTCCAATAGTATAAAATAAGAATCAGTTACTGTGATGAATACACTTCACAGATGAAGTAGTGTGACATGATAGAGGACTGCAAATATGTTTCACAGACTGAAATCAATGTAATCAAATAACAAACCAGTGACAAACACATTCTCATCAGTAATGTAGTGATGTACTGTATGTCCGTTGTTAGGGGAACACATTTCTCTCTCCTCCAGGTCCTCTCCTACCCAATATTTTCTCCTTCATCACCACCCACACAAACACCGCTGGGGGTTACAGAAACAGAACCCATTCATTCAAACTGTGCACTCATTGTGTGTTAGTCACTTAGGGGTGATCCCGCAGTTAGTATTTCATGTCGGATTGCACTTCTTCTTCTGAGGGCCCTCCATCACTATATGTCGGCAATGTACTGGAATATCTTATTGAGGATGTTCCAGTACATTAAGTATGAGTCATTGTCACTCTTAGGACAAATTCCTACTCATTATGTCTCAGTAACTCTCAACCAAAATATACTAAAATTGAAATTGGTTGTTGAAATATCAAAACCACAAGCTGATACAATTATGGAAGCTCCCACCTCCATTGTCCAAGAATACAGTGACAGTGTCTTGATGAGAATGTGTCTGAATTCAACAATGTACAAGAACAAATGCCCACCCACAAGAATTTCTAATGTGCAATGAGGTAAAAACGGAGACAATAAAAATATACACAAGGTCTTAGAGTGTATACAGTGTACTCTTATACATGTAACTTTATTGTGCTTCTACTGATTTTTCTAACATAATTAATGCATGCAAATTAATCCAATTTAACTTGATCAAGTTATTTCAATTCCACAAGTCTTTTAAGTCTTTGACTGATTTATAATTAGCTTTTCAAGATTCTTTTTGCAGAGTATCAGACGCTGCCCAGCACACCAGGCTTAGGCGAGACCACACATTAGATCGAAAAAAGATATCTCTTTACCTTTTTGCAGCCACAGTGTTGTGAGTGTCGCCCAAGTCAGGGTGCAGTCCTTTTGAACTCTTTCCATCCTGTTCGTGATGCCATTGACGTGTCCCAGGCGGTTAAAGATTAGACTTATGCATCGATTTGTAGAATTGAAGTGGCAAGAAACTTAACCCAACCCATCATCAGCCAGAACACAAACATTTCCTGTTTTTATGACATTGTAAAGCTTGGAACACAACACAGTCTCCAACATGATACTCTCCCCTACTATATTTGGGAGCTAAAGCAACCTGATTCCTATTATGATTGGCACGTTGTTTTGGTCGCACAATTAAATTCCATGTACAAAATCTAATATGACTTGGAAGCTATCATCCTGTCTAATCAAAACAAGCAGCACACATCTACACACAGTAACACGTTACCAGCTGTCTTACAGAGTATAATCACATCAGTCAACAAGAACACCACCACAGCTTACAGTCTGACTACAGTATGTTTCTTGTAGGTGGCTATCATTGAATTCTGATGCCATTCTTCCAGTTTCGTGAAACATCTAAGGTCAGAGTAATCTTGTATCCACAACCCACTCCTTCCTGTGCTAAATACCAAGCACTCTCAGAATCAGAGGTGCAGGTTTTGTAGCAATCAATTATTTTGATGGAAATTCACTTATAAGTTTTAAACCCCTAATTGTCTGATTGTCAGTTTCAGAAAGTTGTAGACATTTTCAGACACAGCAACCCCCCATCTTCATGAAACAACCTAAGTATTATACACTTTCCTACATATTCCAAGAAAACTAACAGATTTAAACCACCTTGCAAAAAAACAACACAAGTGTTATTCACATAAAAGTAAGGCATGACATGGGATAAAAAGACTACAGTTAAAATAATCTATGTCCATTGTTGAAATAAGTGAATGAAACTATTATATTATGTCTGTAATTTGGATTTATGTTTAAACAAATTAATTCCCAAATGAATTCAGTTATGGTATTGT
Organism: Scomber scombrus; assembly: GCF_963691925.1. Classification (NCBI taxonomy): domain Eukaryota; kingdom Metazoa; phylum Chordata; class Actinopteri; order Scombriformes; family Scombridae; genus Scomber; species Scomber scombrus. The sequence continues at coordinate 3,684,787 of NC_084977.1, read as the reverse complement.
GTTATATTCCAATCTTTGATCTATAATTCAGATCATATAGATATCTGAATTCAGATACAGAGAGATCAATATATCTACCCATCAGCTACAGCCTTCACAAGTGTGATACAAGTAAGTGAGCTGAGGAATGGTTTACCCAGCCTTTCATTTACCACTACACAACTGTTCCCACTAATACATTATAGAACTATACAGGCAGAACTTTTGTTCTGAAATATTTTTATTGGCTTTTAGGCCACTGAGGCTGAAAAAGTCCACACAGTTGCCTGAGGACTCCCGCTTCTCCTTCTTTTTATTCCTCAGGCTGAGGAAGCAGTGGGTCTTCTTCCAGAACAACCATATTTTTCGCTGGAGCCTTCTCCTTGCCCATTTCTAGGAGTTCAGATGTCTGTGCAGTGGCAAGAGACTCTTCCTCCTGCTTGCAGACTTCTTCCTTCTGCTTTTCCATGAGCTGCTCAGTTTCTGTGCAGAGAACCTGACTAACATCTTAAAGGTTAGCTGAGTTCTTGTCATAGAGTTGGAGTATTTTCAGCTCCTCCAGCCCCCTGCAGGAGAGCTTTTCTCTCTCTCTCAGAGGCATCTTGTTGCATGACTTTTATCTCATGCTTCAGTTGTTGACAGAGGGTATCCTGTTCATCTCTAAGCCTTTGAACCTGCTCCTGGTACTCTGATAGCCTTTCAGCACCAGACTTTATTGCAGTCTCTAGTTTTTGCTGAAGGGTATTTTTCTGCTTCTCTTTCTTGAGTTTTTTCATGGATCTTGTGGTATGAAACTCTAAATGCTTGAAGCTTACTGTTAGTTTCCATCTCCTTACTTTCCATCTCTGGCTCTCTTGGTGAGCCAGAGTTTCCTCAAGTTCTTTGCCAAGTTGCACCCTCAGACTTTGCTCCTCGCAACACTTATTGTACGCAACATATTGTTCTGCTGCTGTCTCCATGTCCTCTCTCTGTGGAGCACATTGGTCAAATACTCCACCTGGTTCCAGAGAGACTCATTCTCATTCACCTCTGACTCCAGGTTGTTAGAGAGCTCCGTGACTGTTTTCTCTTGAATGTAATTCTGTTCCTCTGCCCTTTGGGGTTGAACCTTCAGCTCTTCCACTTGTCTCACTAGAGCATCCTGGTGAAAATCAGCTGACTGGTCCAGTCATAGGTGCTCTGGGCCAATAAGCTCAGTCTCGAAATCATACTTTATGACTGTCTGACGAGATTCACTCACAGTAGTACTCCATTTATAAAATGTATACAAGTATGACACAAAGAGAGACAGAGTGGAGCAGAGTGCTGTTAATTATTCCCAGAAACAAGTCATTTTTTAAATATTTATGAATATATATGACCAACTCTGCAATTACATAGCCATTTTGAGTTGATGACCTGATGATGTGAGTGGTTATAAGCATGGGAATCATTGCATCTTGATAACCATCCCATAGAATGTTGCTTAAATAAGGAAGACCATCTGAATTAAAGTTGCATGATGTTTTCAATTCATGCTTTCGAAAACAGGTTTCAATTGTCTCCATGGTAACCAGACTCTATCTTCCAGTTGGCTTATATCATCCTGACTAGGACTAATTAAACAAGGACATTCTAAGTTATCTTAAATGACAGAGCAAAATATCAATGAGAAAGTTTGATGAAAACTAAAATCTCCATGGCAACATTAATAACACTACCCAATCAATCTGAACAACAAAATATGACTGGTCACTCAACACTTTTGATAAGTGTACCTCAACAGAAATTAAAGTTGCATGATGTTTTTAATATATGCTTCGGCAAAAGGTTTCAATCATCTCTATGGTAACCAGCCTCCATCATCCAGCTGGCTTGTTTACATTATAACATCCTGACCAGGACTAATTAAACAAGGACATTAAAAGTTAGAGTTTAGTATCAATAAGTATGTTTGGTGAAATCTACAATTTCCATGGCAACTTTAACAACAATAATAATAATAATAATAATAACATTAATAATAATAATAACTATAGCACTTTTCAAAACCAAAGGTACATGGTGCTTCACACAATGCAAATGTGAGTATTATGAGAATAACAGACACAAACCACAATAAAAACAATAGTCAAGCATAAATAAATGAAACATAAACAATAAATAAAACAACAAATACCAGCAATTATACAGCATTATGAAAATGACTGCCTGTACAAGTGTGTCTTTAAAAGCTTTTTTAAATGAGGCACGGACTCGGCTGACTTGATACTGATGGGGAGTTTTCTCCACAGCGTTTGGGGCAACAACAGTAACAGTCTCCTTTGATCTTAAGTCTGGACCTTGACACATGTTAGAATATCTGATTTTCAGGTCTTAGGGATCTTGGTGCGTAGCAGGGTGTGACAAGTTCCGAAATGTAAAGTGGAGCCAGACCACATATGGATTTGAAGGTTATTAGTCAAATATCGAATTGGATTCTGAAACAGACGGGGAGCCGTTGTAATTCTGCCAGGACAGGAGTGATATGTTTCTCTGTGACGAGTGTTAGTGAGGAGCCTTGCTGCTGCATTCTGTATTAACTGAAGACAGGACACTGCTGCATCATTTAGACATGTGAATAGTGAATTGCAGTAGTCCAGACAGGAGAAAATGAGAGCGTGAATGAGTTGTTCATTTATGTTTTTGGGGAGCATTGGTTTAATGTTGGCAATATTTCTTATTTGTAAATAACATGACTTAGTAATGGTCTTAATGTGTTGTTGAGGTGATGGTCAAATGGATGGATGTCAATGGGGCAAGATGGGCAGTGATACTGTTGGAGATGTGATCCGGAGCAATGACCAGGACTTCAGCTTTGTCTGTGTTAAGTTAGCATTAGTAAGACTACCAAACCCATCATAAATCAGCTTTAATGACTCTCCACTGATTATACACAGGTGATAAGGAATCTACCTGCAGATCTGTCTCTACCACTTATAATGTAGCCAAAGTTCAAATTGAAGAAGCAAACAAAACAAAAAAAGCCTCCTCACACGATGAAGATGAGAGTCATGTCAGTGCTCTGTAGGTCAACGCTGCTCAGATCTGCTGCATTTTTCAGGGCGGAGATAGATAGAGAGAGAGAAAGGTGATAGGGATGGAACATTTTCAAATCAGCCGAATGGAGAGTTGTTGTATTGACCAGAGGATTAGGAGAAGGATCTGTCCGGCAAGCTCCATGCAACATTTATCAGCTCAGCAGCAGCAGAGAGGAAAAAGAAGAGCGAGGGAAAGGAGTAGAGGTTCTCTCTCTGCCGCTTCAAAAGCCTGTGGTCGATGTTTTCAAGCTTCCATTAATGTTGCAGACCTTGTCTCACAAGCCGAAAAAGTAGAAACAAGTAGAAAAGGAAGAGAGATGAGAAGGGGTGGTGTTGAGAGGACAGAGTTGTAGAGGTGCAGAATGTTTTATCTACTGGAAAGACTTGAAAAATGAGGACCAGAGTTTACATGATGTAATTGTGCTGCTGTGGTAAAAGCTTCTTACAGTAACTGAAACATTCTTCACCTCTAGTTAATAAGCTTTAACATTACTCTTGATTCTTGATTTGACCTCAAACCAGTTTTAGAAAGGTTTTTGTATATCAGTACTTACTCTGTAATACTCTGGTGAGGTTGGTCTTTTCTGGGTAAAATCCAGGTGGATAGAGTCAGTAGTGTTTTTCATACTTCTGGTCAGTTTCAAATATACATTAAGGGAGCGTACCACCCACAGAAACTCAAAGTTCACCAAAGTTCACATTCTAAACAATGTTTTTTTCACACAGCAGAACCAAATGTTCTCATTTTTTACTTCTGGAGTACTTGGAAGAAATCAATGCAACTGAAAAGTTGATTAGTTACATTACCATAACAATTTCAAAGTCAGATTCCAGTACTTTCTCAATATTCAAAATCTATTGTATATTAATTTAAAAATAATAATAAAATCATCCAATTAATGATTATGTGTTCTTATTCTGTCTCATCAGATCAATAAATATCACTCTCATATACAGTATGTGTGGTGAATATGAAGGTAGACCTAGCAGCCAGTTAGCTTAGCTTAGCATAAAGACTTTAAACATTGAAAAAAACAGCTGGCCTGGTAAAAAAAACTCTTTTTAAATCAATTTGATTTAGTGATTCCACTTAAAATTCAATTATTTATTCATAATTCAAGGACTGAATAAGGATATACAATTTATTATTTTAATTATTTTTTTATATTGGAGTTTCATGATACATCATTTAAATACAATTTTAATTATTCAAGTTAGAAAAGTTTTTTTAAAGCTTTCAAGTCTATTTTTCATTTTCTGGTGACATAGTGCAGCCTCCATATAACTGAGGTTTGGAGAAAATATCTTTGCCTCAGTACATTAAATAGTTTTCAGTACAAACATACTCACACAACTACACACATGCTAACAACTCCACTGTTATTTTTCTTGGTTGACTTTACAGAGAATTTATGGCAAATACGGGATTTCAATTTGCAGTATTCAACCATTAAAGTGATTGACAAGTGCAGTGGTGGCACCACACTAATGGGCACCCACCAAGAAAGACGGAAATAATACTGATGGCTATGCAATAAATCTCACAATATATCCTTTTAAAAAGGAGAGGGAAAAGAACATTTTAACCTTCAAGCTTTGAGACAATATGCAGTTCTGTTATAATAAGTTGCTCATTTGGTATAATGGATGTGGGGAAAATTACCTGTAAACACCCAAATGATTATAGACACACAAAGCATTTGACAAGTTTGAAGCATGATGTAATTAGTGTAATTTAAATTTTTGAAATCCAGTCACTGCTTACAGTTTACAACAACCTGGGAGTGACTGGTAATAAGATGCTTTCTAGCCTATCACAATTATAGTACATATTGCAAACACATCATTATATAAAATCATTATATAAGACACCTCATTTCAACGATATGTTTTTATACAATGAACCTTTCCGAGAACAGCATATACAACTTAATCTTTTTTTCTTTTCTTCACTTGCTCCTGGCCTTGGTTTTCTTTTCTGCTCACAGTCGATAGAACATGAAACCAAAGTCCAAAGTACACATAATGTATATGCAGTCTGATAGAGGTCATGACATGCAATCTTAACAATATAAAAAACAGAAAAACAAATAAATGACAAATCCATGATGTTTCATGCTACTGTACTCTAACCCTGAACCTTCAAAGAACCACATGTGGCCACAAAAACATCCCAATGAAGGAAGGATACCAATGCTCAGTGCTCTTTTTCAGCGCCTGCTTCCTTACTCTGGATGTGTGCATCTACCCAGACGCGGTTTTACAATAGAGGCAAGGTAGGCAACTGCCTGGGGCCCCACCAACTTCCCCAAACTGCAGGAGCCCCCAGACCAGCTGCCCACTCTCCATTCAGCTGGGAATCGGGGCCCTCAGTGATCCCCAGCCATTGCGTTTTTAAATGTAAATGTAAATGTGTATGTTTAAATCGGAAACAAAGACAACAAACTAAAATTCAAAGAAATAAAGTATCCGTCTACACCCCCTCCCATTTCGTGTTATAATGGACTATTCCATCCAGGCCATGATCGCGAGAGTTCCAAACTTATGTGACGGAAGTGGAGGGAAGTTTGGAAGACGTTACGTGAGCGGTGAAATTGATATCAACAGTTGGAAAATGAAGCGAAACTACCCAAGTGGTGCCACCAAAAGAAGGAAGCGGGAGGAGGCGAAATCAAAAAATGACGCACTCCCGAAGTTGACAACATTTTTTAATGTTTCAACAACACCGCCGGTTGTCGAGGAGCAGCAGGAGGCGCCGGCTAATTCAGAAGGGGAGGAGGTAACCATAGTAACCGCGTCATGCTCAAGCTCTGACAGAAGAGATGTCAACAATGAGGAGGTGGTGAGTAGCAGTCCTGATTCTGTTGACCACCACGAAAACATCACGAAAACAGGGACAAAGCAGCAGGAAGACAGTGGCAGTAATGATAGAGACACTTTCCCCCCACTCCTTCATTCACACACTCTTGTTTTCTCTCTTTCACTCCAACACATTTTCTCTCTCTCATACACATATATATATTCACACACTCTCTCTCTCTGTCTCTCTCTCTCTCTCTCTCTCTCTCTCTCTCTCTCATTTACTCTACACATTACTGTGATCGATAAATATTCTTTATTGTTCAGTACAGTCACAGTTATAGACAAAATGGGACTTATTGACTCACTCACACAAATACTCTGTCGCGCTGCTTAACTATTTAAAAAATATATATATTTTGCATTTTGGCATACAACGGGGTGGAATCTGAGTCTTATTTCTCACATATTAAAAGGTCCTTGTTAAAAGTAAGGATTTGAAGGGCCCCCTAGCTAAATTCGCCTTGGGCCCCCAAATTGCTAAATCCGCCACTGCATCTACCACAAACCTTTTTTGCCATAAAAAAACATAACAATGGAAATAACAGCTTGTTGATCACTACATTTAAATATGACATATTAATGACTAGGCCTGTATTATTATGAACGTAAATGAAACAAGCTAATCACATTGACTTCTTTCATATATTTGTTTAGTTAGAATGAAAATAAAACATCTAGAATAAACCTCTACTGTTCAACAACTAGAGATGGCTCCAATGCTAATCAATTGTTTTTTTTGTTTGTGTGGGCTTAGACTTGAATTTCAATGTTGATTTAATATCTCTCTGCCAGAAGTAAAGGCAGCAATGGCATACAAACAAGTTGAATGTAGCCATCAGATGTCTCATACTGACCACAGAACACCTCTTCAGGTGAAAAGGGAAAAAAGGACAAGCTAAGCTATGCTGAGCCATTTTTCACTGACTTTAATTATCATTTCATGTCAATGGTAATGAAACTGGAGATGCAAATTGTGTACTTCTTGGGTTAGGGTTAACTTGCATGGATTATCACATTATTAGTTTGTTTCTCTATATCATACTGACTTATGTGCCTGAACACTGCAACACTCCACATTCAAACACAGCAAAAATTAAGATTTTAAAATTTGAAAACATATTCAACCTAAAATCAGACTTACAGTTTTAAACCTGCAGTGTCTTTTACGTATAAATTAACGTCTGTTACATTCAAGCCCTTGCCATACAGAGTTCACACACTGCTGATTAAGCTTATCACCACCCAGATAAACCTCTTTGTATTTCACAGTGTAAAGAGTTTGAAAATCTCATATCGGGTGGGACATTCCCGCTCTTTTGCTGGCTAACTTTCGGTTAGCTTTCTGCTAACTTGAATGGGGATAAAACTAATCTACGAGACTTCCCAAATGTTATTGCACCAAATGATTTGAATTCTGATAGTGAAACGAGTCATTTTGTGGCAGCTGTGTGACACTAAAAACAGTGTATCCAATGTTTTACAGCTGCAACAGTAGCAACGGAGAAGGCTACAGCTGAGTCTATGATGTAAGCACGTGTCCATACTGTTTTTGTAATTACTTTCACTGCCAGAAGGGAGTGAGTTACCATTCATTTCTGCTCCGTATTCTCTTTGTTCCCCTTGCTCACTCTGACTACTTTCATGGGTCGCTTATTCAGTAAGTATTCACGAATGTCCAGAAGATGTCAGGATATTATCCCTCCCGCAGCTTCATAAAATATGATTGGCTAAGACAACTGTCAAAATCAAACTCATACCCACATTGACTTGAATTACACAGGCATCCATTAAAGCTACTGAGGGATTCACCCAGAAAAATTGTGATTGGTCTATTCCCATTCGGTTACACTACCACTGTTTCCGAAGACACATAAGTCCAAGTTAAAACGATGATCTAGAAATTATGACTACTATTTGAGTGAATAAAAATCCAAAAAATATCTATTAGGAGCACAACTATACTCAGTATTTTTTTTGGTCTGAATACCTTGAGGGCTCAAAGGTTTCCCACCTGATTGTACAGGAAGTAGTGGAATAATAGCTCTGGTGGTTTGCCAAGGAGACAAGGGTATTCAGGCAAATGCTGATAGTCCCAACCCATTAGCTTGAAGAGTTGCAGAATGGGAGAATAAACAATTAAAATAATTACAGCCTCCATTCTGTACTTTTTACAAGTGTTAACCCTCAGACAGAGGCTAAACTCATTACTGTGAGAAAGAGACAAAGAAAGACAAAGAAAGAGAATGCCAGAAAGGAGGGGGGGGGATACATTTCAGTAAATTATATCACCCATGTTAAAAAAAAAAGAGTTTTGTCTAACAAGTACTGTTCTGTAGAGTGAGAATATGTCTGTGTGTGTGCGTGTTTGCCTGCATGTGTGTGTTTGTTCCTCTTGCTTGCCCTTCATTGTGACCCTGACAGCTAAAGAGATCTACAGCCAGTGGACAGCTACGACCATCTACTACATTACTGCTGCTGCATTACTGCTGTCCTTTAATCTGCTGTGTGTGTGTGTGTGTGCGTGCGTGTGTGTGTATATATGGTTAGGACACTGACTGCGTGGTTCAAGGCTAAAGAATCATCATTCATCATCTCTGGTGCACACAGAAAGACTGACAGTGTAGGTTAGGCTCACTAATTGACGAACAGCACATTTACTTACACACACACACACACACACTTTTGTTGAGGCTCCATGTATTATAAGTCTTATGGTAGCAACACGTGGCATTATTCCAAAATCAAAAGGCCATATCTGTCGAGCTTCTCAGAGTCAGAAATCACACCTTGATATTCAGGAGATCTTTAGAGTCCTGACCTGTTAGGAGTTTCCAGGAGTTTTTTTCCCAACTACCATAAACCTTCTGAACTGTACAGTGAGAATGTGCCATACATTTTACACACTATTTGCACAATAAGCTATGCCAGTAATATGCAGTTCACTCTTTACGTTATGTGCAATAATAATGCTGCTGAACACATGTGCAATAACAATCTGTGCTACTGAGCCTGGCATCATTGCCATATTGTGAATTTTTGTATGAATATTCTGCTGTGAAGCTTTATACTCATATCTATTTATTTGAATTGGATTTTAAATGCACCTCTGGGGTTGTCACAAAAGTTATTTCATTGTGCTGTACAATGACAATAAAGTGCTTGAACTTGAACTTCAGATGAGATATATTTTGGTGGTTTGGACCAATCCGCGTCCTGAATCAAGTTGCCACACAGGGTACAATGGTGAATAGTCCCGTTTCCATTCAGTAAGTTCTGGGTAAAATGTAGGAGGCAGGAACTTTACAGGAAAGTCCTCTCACTCGGTCCTTTCAGCCACTGTGTCTCCATTGCAGAGTAGGACCTTGATAGGACCCACCGGACTCTGGAGGTGACCTAATCATTCTGCAATAATTTTGATCGTTGGGTAATCGTGCAACAGTTCTGACCTTGACGTCACCAAACAATACCCAATCAGTATCGAGTCAACCTCAAGCCCCACCCAGGAATGTTTAGTAGCTGCATGGAGTACCCCGAGGCAGGGACTCATTTTCCCCTCGTTAAAGTTCGGGAGAGTTTCCTTCAGAGGCGGTTGCTGCTGTGGAGACATGCGCCAACGGTCACGACCTCGTAAAATGACTCCGAAGTTCCTGCAGTGGAAATGGTACTAATGACAGATGGTTCATCCAATCACCTGCCAAGTATTGTTTGGAAGCGCCTACCCTTTTCCAAACAGTTCCCATGGACAACTTGGGAACACTGGCATTTTTGGTGAATGAGTGATTCTGAAAAGCTTGATGAATATAGGCTGAGACCCTAATATATATTTACTGCTTGCTTACCACTACTGGCTGTGGGAGCTGTTAATACAATGTTATGTAACTGACCACAGTGAAAGTGGGTTTAATGTTGTTTTTATTTAATAAAATGTTGCAATGGACAATTTTCAGACGGAATAAATAACTAAAAATGATATACGTTATATAATGTTGTCTTTGTACTTGAGCTTTGTCCCTTTCATTATCTGACATCCCTTCAGAACTGGTGGGAGTATTTTGCATGGTGACAGACCCACAAGTCAAAGATGTTACAGAAGTATTCTGTGATCATAGAACTGTAATACAGAAACTGCAAAGTAACTTACATCAAAAGGGAGCTTTAAATGTGTTTCTCAGTGGCTGCATGAATATATATGCTGAATATAGAGTTATATTTTGGATGGATTCTTGCTACACGTCTTTATTAAGTGTGTGTCATAATCATCCATTTTACAGTTGAAATTATTATGTGGTAAAGTTATAAAAAGGTGCTTTGTCCAAACTAAAAAAGAGATGAAAGAATGAAGAAATGTAGCAGGTTGATTAATGAGCTTTACCATGTTTTTCCCTTTGAGGTGGAGAGTTTTAGTTTTCCAAGGACAGTTGTGATACAGTTTATGCTTCTTCACTGATTAGAAGTACACACAGAAATTAACAAGGCTACTGAAAAGGAGCCTATACTGATACGCAGTTTGTCATGAGACTCTTAAAAAAGGCTGTCCACCTCTGCCTTACTGTGGCAAATCAGCAGGATCAGCACCATGGACAGCGTCACAGACATACTGGCACTGGTTTATAACAGATGTGCCCAAATCAAATAGTACACACTTTGTACTTTATAAATTGACTTTACACTCACAAGAATTCAATGTACTGTAGCATAAAATAAAGATAAATAAAGATATAAAAAGTCTGCTAAATATCACACATAATCTAACTGTATATCAACTTGAACTCAATAAATACAAATTCAGCTGATACAGTATTTCAAAGCAAAACATGCGCACATTAAGTGCTGAAACTAAGAATTATTTTCATTATGGATTATTCTTTTGCTTATTTTCTCAATAACTTTTGTATCCATATCCAATATCAAATAATCAAGACAGTAGTCACATTCAAGAAGTTGGAAAATATAGATATTTTTTCTTTAAAAAATGAATATATTATCAACGTATCCATTAATCATTGCAGCTCTACACACATCTACATATACAAGTATCGATGTACAAAGCTAATCAATAAGCTATAATATGTTCACCTATGAATACTACAATGTGCACTATGATGACACTTTCCCTTTAAATAGCTTTTCCACATGTCCACAAATAGAAGTAATCTAGCAGGCTGTGTTTGGTCTATCCTGTCTCTAGTGGCCATCTCACCTGGCCCATAGACTGGAGGCCAAACTGACCCCCCCACCACCACCACACCCCCTTCTCTCTCCACCTCTACAGAGCAGACCTGTGTTTGAGCCCTGGAGGCGCTCTGACCGAGCCGAGCCTCGGCTACACTCACCCCTGCTCCTTTGCTGTCACCTTTTAAATAGAGTGACTCTTATTTTTGGCTCGGCAGCTTCAGCTCCGGCTCTCTTTTGATCCCGTTTTGTTTGATTCACCTCCTGCAAGGCCGGGCCCGCACTACACACACACACACACACACACACACACAAACCTTTGCTCCTTGCCTAAATCATGATGTCAAAGCACGCACGCACGCACGCACGCACGCACGCACGCACGCACGCACGCACGCACGCACGCACGCACACGCACACACACACACACACACACACACACACACACACACACACACACACACACACACACACACACACACACACTCTCTCTCATTTTAGACTTTCCCTCTACACCTCTACACTCATAAACACATGCAGGCAAGTGTCAGTGAAGCTTCCAGAGTGTTAGAAAACAAGTTCATCTCAGTAACATGTTAATGATTTAACATTATATTTCCATATCATATTTTATGCATTTTGTAATATGTTGCTATATTGCACTTAAGGTAAAAATAAATAAGCTGAGGGTCTGTGGTAGCCTCAGTCTCAACCCTGTAAAAACTGTTTTTCCACATTAAGACCACAATTCCCACGAGGACCCTCGCTTTCTGCTGTGGATGTTTTTAAATCAACTCTTTTTTTTTTTGGCACTGCTGAGAAAACGAAACGTGTTATTTTTTCATTAATCTTTTAACTAATCCCACTATGTGCATCAACATAAAGTTTAAAAAAACTACAAAAACAACCTCCTCTATATATCATAAGTACATAAATTATGTTTAATTTTTTTAGGTCATCCTCGGATATTATTTTAATGGAGAAATACTCGATAGTTTTACCTTTACAAACTACTAACAACTTTCTCAAATAGACTGAAAAGGAACATCTCTCTCATAGATGTACTGTAAGCAAAGCATTAAAGGTGGACATTGCTTTTATATCAGTGAGTATCAAATTCAGTATCAAACTCATTTTAATTAAGGGACCACATAGAGCACCATTTGATCTCAAATGGGCCAGACCAGTAAAACCATTGTATAATAACCTATAATATACAATATATAATTACTTCAATTTAGAAAAACAGATGAACAGCCTGAGATGCCTTAAGAAAAATTAGCCAATGACATGGGTGATACCATACTTGGTCCATAAACCCATGTCATTTATTGGATACTCATCTTGCCTCGCTGCCTGTCTGGGATAATGATTGGCCTGAAGTCACATGTCCATATACCCAACCTACCTTGGTGGATTACCCATTGCCTGATACACATAAATGGTTATTTTTGGGTTGTTTTTTCTTTTTACCTTTTTGAATTTTTCTGTTTTTTTTAAATACCCTTTATAAATAGTACTTGTAATGTTTTTTTTTATGATGAGGCTAATGAAGGCTGCAAGCCGAAGCATGTTGGTCTATTAATAAAGTTCTCCTATACTACAAGTGTTGATGAAGCTTTGACGTTTTTAGACTTTTTTTTCCTTCTCCATGCACCTTGGAAGTAGGTGAAGTTGCGCCAGAAATCTCCACCCTGTTTCTACAGCATTAAGAAAAAAAGATTTCAACAACATCATGTCTCAGTACTTTACAGATTATTTTGCACAGAAGCTGCTGATTTGGGACAACGTTAAATATATGAATGTTTTATACTATAACTAACTAATGTGTTCATTGTTTTGAGCTTGTTCACAAAGATAAGTCGTTACAAATATGCAGAAAATCTTTGAGTTTGGGGTTAACTTGGTAAGAGATATACTCATAATATGTGTCCACACACACACACACCGAGGCAAAGTGTGTCCTTCACATCTGAATCACAAGTTAATTATCTCAAGCTGGACGTCCACAGGCAGCTCAGAAGCCTCGACTATGAATGTTGAGAATAGTGGTGCATTTTATTGAAAGATTGGATTTACTTGTGTACAATTTTGCATACTTTGCAAAATGATCTAGTAGGCTGGATTGGACCCTAACCCTATCACCCCTGTTATTTATTTTTTATTTATTGTGCTGAAGAAGCTGGATACAAAGCAAGTGAAGAAAAAAGTGCAAACCAAAAAAAGTAAAAATAAACAAACATGCAATAAAAAGAGAGAGAGAGAGAAAAAAAGAAAAAAAAAGCTATTTCCAATTGAAGTGAGTTGTTTTCCCGACAGAAACAAGGGTGACAAGAAGCACAAACGCTACATTTCGACTGATGAGACAGCGGGCTAAACACAGAAGGTCTGAAAGATCCACATATACAGACAATTAAGAAGATAGATCAATAAAACCCAATTATAGTAAAAAACTGGAAACATTAAAACATACAATAAAAAAAGAAACCGATTATAACAAAAATAAAACAAAGTACAGAAAAATAGAAAGAGAGAAAGAAAATAAAAATAGAGCATGAATTAAATATATCTATACAGCTATACAGCTACGGTCTCTTTGTGTGTGTGTGTGTGTGTGTGTGTGTGTGCATTATTTTGTTTATCTAAAATGCTGCTGTCATTTCAATTATCTTATATTTTGCTACTTTTATATATTTTTGTTATTGTAACATGTTTTTTTAGTTTGTGACTACGTTTGTTTATTTATTCATTCAAATACCTCCAGCTGCTGGGAGGCACGGACTATTTTCTTCCTCCATGATTTATATTGCTTCATTGTTTCATGATTGACAACAGCACATATTATATTATATATTCTTTTTTGACAAGCTGTCAAAATCATTTCTGTATGGCTGGTGGAAGAAATATATACATATATGTGCTCATTATATATGGAAAAAAAACAAAGCATAATTATCTGTGTCCAATCCTTTACATATAGGCATGCATTATTATTAGTAATGACCTAATTAACAGACAGCAGAGGAAGTTAGAAAGTTGGGGAGTTGACGTTCTGATTTGTTGAGTGAGTGTTATACTTTCATGAGCTGGAAGGAGCGCCAAGCTGCAGCACACCAACATTATTATTATGTATGAAACTGCCAATCAGATTTATTTACTTATTAATAGAAGGTGCCTGAACGCCATTCCACATGGTTCGACCCCTGTGCAGCGCTCCTGCTTTTAGATGCAGCTGTAGCAGAGCAGCATGACACAGAGATGGTAGATATCCTTCTGTTTCATTTCTGAGCCACCTACAGCATGAGAGAGGGGAGCTTAGAAGCCCCCACAGACGATCAGCACTCCAGCTTCCCACATACTGTAACTCTTGCTGAGGGAGGAAAAGGCTGCTGAGAGGCAGACAGGAGGACAGCGCTCTCATTTAAAGAACAAACCACAAGTGCTGATTCCTGCCATCGTGTTCTGCTGCAAGAGCAAGTGTGTGTGTGTGTGTGTGTGTGTGTGTGTGTGTGTGTGTGTGTGTGTGTGTGTGTTACAGTGGAGGGGCTGGCCGCTCTTTAATGAAGCAGTGATTTTCATAAGTGAGTACAAAGCAGTTTTGTGTGCTTGTGAATATTTTGTATGTGTGTGTGAATGTGTTTATGCATCTGTTTGTGTGTGTGTGTGTGTGTGTGTGTGTGTGTGTGTGTGTGTGTGTGTGTGTGTGTGTGTGTGTGTGTGTGTGTGTTCGTGTGTGTGTGTGTGTAAAAAAGAGGAACGGAGGCAGAGCACAGCTTCAGAATACAAATCTGCACCCAACTCTCTGCTTCATTGGCTGCAATAACATCCCCCCCCCCCACCCCCACACACACACCCAACATACACACATTTGCTAAATGCTTTCTCTGATAATTAACTTTGGCCGCATCTCCCCATCTCACACACACACACACACACACACACACACACACACACACACACACACACACACACACAAACTGCAACAACAAGCATTTACCACACACACACACACTTCTCTTGATTCCACGGGGAATCCTTGGCAGTGATCAATGCTGAGAGCCTTCTAATGTGTTTCACTCGCCTGGTCACTGGTTATTACAGTGTAACAAATCTCATTTAATATGCACACACACACACACACACACACACACACACACACACACACACACACACACACACACACACACACACACACACACACACACACACACACACACACACACACACACACACACACACACACACACACACACACGCATCTCATTCCCATCATCTTACATTGCATGCAATACCACCCACACAATCGCAAAAGTGTTTGTACACACATGCAAATACACAAGTCTGTTCACATTGTTGTCTAAGTGAACAAGTGGAACTGGCAGTTACTTGCACACACACATGCACACGCACACACACACGCACACACACACGCACACACACACGCACACACACACACACACACACTGAATAACTGCAGCAGAGGCATAATTCAATTAATAAACCTTTATTTGAAAAGGTTGTCTTGAGTTCTGCCATCGATACGTGCAACATACCAGCAGTGACATACCAGCGGCAGCACTGGATGCTCATTCATTAAAGGGAAAATCCAACAAAAAATAGGAAGCATACATCATTTTGGACAGCTGTATTAACCCTTAAGCAGGCAAAGTGCACCAGGAGATACGTTTATATTTACATGTTTTATAGCCTACATTAATAAAAGCAACTCATAAAATCCAAAATATACCAAAATATGTTTATAATGACTTGTGGAAATGTTTATTTAGGTGCAAATGAGATGCTTAAGTATATAAAAAAGTAAATAAAAAGATTAATTAACATCTTATGCTCCACTCCTGCCTGTTTAAAGGGTTAATAAATTACAGAGTGACAGCAATTGACTGCCAACAGTTAGAGAAAAGAGACGTGATGATCAAACATGTGCACGTATAGCTCACTGTGATTAGCCTAGCATGTTCAGCTAACAGTTAGCATATTCTGAAAGCGCCAAGCAACCGTAACCTTTATATCAATGTAATTCCACCTGGATTACATTGTTTTCAATGTAGCTATCAGACACAATGACTGTGTTGATCATCTGTAATGTGTTTCCTTTCACGTTGTTTCTTTCTTCATCATACAGACTGTAATTACAAGCAGCTGGGAGGACCAACCTGTTCACCCCTGCCTCCATCATGATCATGATATTGTGTACAAGGAGGAAAAAATAAAGAATGAAGAGCAAATAGTTTGGCTTTACTGGATGGTGTTTTCTTTTTTGAAGTGAATGTTGGAGGGATGCCACAGGAATTATGTTTGCCCCCCGTATCATCTGAGTCAGGTCATCTTAGTAAACTCACAGCTTATTTCATCATTAGTCTGCTGGGCATCAGAGGGGCACTGAAGGGGATTAAGCACAGAATGGATGCAGGAGTGTGGCTGAGTGTGGACTTTTCTAGGAATCCATGCTGTGTCTTAATGTGAGGCTGGATTTTTTTTTTTTTTTTTGTATGTGTGTATGCTGTACTTCACTGTGGAGTGAAGTGAAACCCACCTGCTGTGCCAAATCCTCTGAAGTCAATTTTCAAAACCACCAAAAAAATAAATAAAAATAGAATGGTGAAGACTGGCAGACATTTGTGACTCTAAACCAATTTGGGATTTTTAAAGCTTCACCAAGGATTTTCTATAAGCAATGGATAAAATGTGTGTGTGTGTGTTATGTGAAAGGTGTTATATAGTCACAAACCCCACAGGCCGATTCTGCAAGTTCACTTTAGCTTTTTAGTTTCTTTCAGCTCATTGTTTCAGGTTTATGGCGTGCACAACTTTCATGATTTTGTTCTGTCTCATGAGACACACACACACACACACACAAAAACACACACAAACACCTACACACACACGCATATTTTTACTTCATTAAGATTTTGAATGCATTACTTTTTGACTTGTATTGTGCTATTGCTATTCTTACTGAAGACTTCTTCTGTGACTGCTAGCTGGTGAAACGAGGGTCTTTTAGCAGCCCACATATTTTTCTCAGAAGCTGGCAGAGAGCAGGCAATAGTATGCTCCCACGTTAACCATGTCAACTTTAAAAAGGTGACAATATGTTGATATTGTGTTTACAGCTGCTGACCCTGAGTAACCTCGTGTCTTTTTACAGTAAAAAAATGATATTCGACACTTTGGATTTTTGAATCACTGGTGTGATATCATGATATAATTTGATAAAATTAAAGTTAAATGTAAATTACATGTTTCAATGAATAGTCTCTAAGCAATTAATCAACTAGACAACTAAAAAGGAAGTAGACAGTTAAAAAAAAATGGACATTTGGTGAAAATAAGTTAAAATGACACTAATTAAAAGCCAGTTTAAAATCTCTTATAGCTTTAGGAAGATGATTCTATAATTTTGGAAGAAAGTTGAACTACTTGTTTTCTTGTGTGTATTTAAAAACCCCAAGATCTGAGAGCTTGTGAAGGATTGTAAAGAAAAGACACAAGACTGAAGAATTGGATACACTGGAGTCACTGAGACCTAATTCTCTTCTGCTCACGCCTTCATGAAACATAAAACAAGGTTCCTTCTACATGGATATTGGCCTGTTACATTTTGACAAAAGTGAGATAAAAACACAATATCTGTACCAGATTGTTGCCAGCACTCATTAATTCATAAGATAAAGGCTCACTTCAAAGAAAAAAAAAGTTAAAAGCAAGATAATAAATGTGCATACAATACATCCATTTTTCCATGTTCCATAAATCATCTTGCCATCCTCTATAATATGAACTGGAGGTATTGTATAAGCAATAATAATCTCATAGTAAATTCATTATAATGGATGTTATTCTGCATGTCTCTTACTGATAGGATTATGATAACAAATTGAGCTTTAATATTCACATTTTTCAATATAATAGCTTACTACTGCTTACTGATTCCATAATATTATATCTAACAGATTCTATAAATAATGCACAGGTTCTCAGTCTGTTATATTTTTAATGGAAACAGCAGAAAAAGAAAAACTGACTGAAATGTCCATGCTCTACATTTATATATTGTGATGGAGGGAGGTTTATTGATTTTTTTTTTTCTTCCTTTCACACACATCAGGTTCTGGGATGCAGTGTGTTGCATTGCAATTGCAGATTTGGTATGAGACTTACTGGAATATGGGAAGAAAAGAAAAACATATTTAAAATGTATGACTTTGACTTATACAGTAGAAGAAAACAAAAAGTAGATCGGCGCTTCTAGATGTGCACTTGCCTGGAGCTTTAATACGTGTGCATTTAAAGGGAATATCACACAATTAACTGAGGAGATAAGTGTTGTTGATAGTACCAGAGTCATTAAGCTTCATGCAATTTGAGATGGCCACTTTATGTGTGGGAAATGGTCTGCCTATGAAAAGCAGGTACAGATGTGTACAGGTGTAGTAAGTGCTTTCTGGTGGAAAAAATTGGATTAACCTCTATTTTACAGATGTTGCACTCTCAGTTGCGTTTTATAAAGGCATGAAACTGCTTTATTTCTCTCTTTTTTTCTCTTATTTTTCCTTTTTGTTTGTCACTATTTCTAAAGAGAGATGAAGAAAACTTGATTACGTATGATTATTTGCTTTATTTTTTTACGTGTATTTGAGTTTAATGACTGAAATAAACTAACCTAAATGTTGCATTGAAAGTATGACAAAATATGACTGTTCTGTTACTGCTTCTCACCTTTTAAAGCTTTCTGAAAAAGTAAATGGAAAGCAGTTATAACAAACAAATACCATATTTGACCATATTACATATATAGAAAAAGGGGAAAAAAGGAATTCTTTGGAACGACGTTACATTCTGAAAAGAAACATAACTGCCAGTAGCGGTCCTAGCTTGTACGGCAGCCTGGGCGAACCCCCTTTCAGCTCTAATCAAATCAAATCAAATAAAAACAGAAATTACACAATTCCTATAGCACACAAATATAAAAAAGAACACACATTTAAATTGTTTTAATTTGGTAGTGTGACTAATTTTTATTTTTTGCATCATTAGGCTACCATACGAAATGAGGTGTGGTAGATTCCCTGCTCCTCCTACTTTAGGCTTTCAGTGTAGAGACCTGAGGTCAACCTACACCTGCTGCTCTCCTCATCTCATACTTCTGACTGGTCTTCTCAGCAGGTAGAAGCTGTTAGTTCACTAACTAGAACGAGAGCGACCACTGCAACAAGGTTAATGACCCACACGGCAACGTTATAAAAAAAAGAAAGATGTGCCCCTGGTAAGACGCTGGTCTGGGTAGCTGCCCATATTTACCCATAACTAAATCCACCACTGATAACTGCTGCATGGATTATGTTCACAGGCAATTGTTTTCAAAGTGAAGGAGGAAACTTGACTGAGATTCACATCTTAAGTTCTGCATGTGGCTAGACAAAAATCACAGTGGTTAAGGTTACTTAAAGATCTTGGTTTTGCTTCAGTGTTAATACATTAAACTTAACTTTCCATAGTGTAAAAGTATGGTTACTCTTGCTTTTTGGAAATACACAATTTCACAGGGGAAAAAAAATCTATTCATTAGTGTCAAGTTAAGCTTGGGTGAAGTTCGACCTGCAAATTTGCGCCGTTGACCGACAGCAAGCTGTCTAGACAGTGCTGACCTTTGAGCAACAGAGAGGCGGAAAATGGAAGAAGCCATCAGAGGTTATTAGCAGTGATGCAGCATCCACTTTTATTTAACCTCCTTTGTCAGAGTATAGAGAACAGAAATCCTCATGTCTCCTCTGATCTAGCCACTCTTCCACTTTCATTGGTCTTTCTCCAAGATAATTTTGCATCTAATACACTTGCTATTAGAAGCTGACACCTTTAGAGATTTAGGTAAACAAAGCCTAATGTGTTGGCATACAGAAAAATTACACCTCCCATTAAAAATCGAGCTGCTCAAAACCCAAAATGTCCATTTTCATTTTGGCTCTGAAATGCTCCACAAAAGAGGCGTGATCTGCATGCAGTTATACAAATACTGCATATCTTAAATAACTCTGGACTTGTTCTTTTGCTAACTGAGAGACACATTTTCCCCCTCTTCAATAAAACTCTTTGTTGAATATATGATGTGGAGCACACAGAACAAAAGTCAAAAATACCCAACAGGGTGGAGTTAACATCAAAGTACGATGAAAATAGAAAGAATCAAATGATGAACTCTGGAATTGACCTGTCTGGTTAGCGTAGCCGTTAACTTACCTGCTGCAGTAGTTTCACTTTCTGGTGTGATCTGATTATCTTATTTTATCCTTTATTAAGTGCTATGAGTACAGAAACATAACCATTTAAAAGATGACGTCATGTTTTAGATTCTATGTGGATAATGTAGGAAATCAAATGTTTATTGTCAGTTAAGATATTACTAAAATTGTGTCAACCTTTCACAGATATGTTCAAATATGTTGATGATGAACAGGTGAGTAGACAAGGACAGGCTGAGGGTTGATTGGCTGGGAGGACACTGGAGACAAGGCAGGGCTAACAAACCTGATACAGGGCAGATGTGGAGGGGGAAATGAGCTGGGGAGGAGTGCAGGAATCATGAGGACATCACAGAAGCTTTGCTGAAAGTTGAAGAAGGAAGATGTCCTCTGTCTTATTTCTCTCCATCATGTCCACTTCCCCATGTTATGAAGAATTATTCACAGTTCTTGACGTCACCATACCTTTCTAATGACTTTTCTGCCATGGTTCCTCAAGCCAATTAGACTCTTTTAGACTCAATTATTTCAATATTGCTGCAATTCATCCACGATTCTGTCTGTCACACCTACTATTTTACAACCCACCTCTTCCCCATCACCATCATGGTCTCCATGATATGAACAGACTCATTTAAAGGTTGCCATCAACCACCTGCTGGCTCCGCTACACTACCAGCACCATCTAGAAGCCAGAGGATGTTCCTCAAAATGTTTTCTCCCTAAATTAAAAAAAAAAAAATCTTTTAAAACTTTTTTTGCAAATTAGACGTCTGTGCTTTTATGTTCTTGGAGATAATTATAAACACAGTCAAACTCCACATTCACTGTACCAGACTGACTTGTATTCACTTCATAGTTATACTACAAAGGTTTGTTTCTTACTTGCAAACTTTTTCATAATCATAGTATTATCAGTAATACAGAAATGTCTAAGACTTGAATTGCACACTGTGTAAATATGCTGGAATGTCATTATTTTAAACTACATTTAGACTTATTGTCTTGGCTTGTACCTCTTGAGCTCTTGTCTGCTCTGAGCACATCTAGAGGGCAGCCAGCCACTGATTGCGTAATGAGCTGCAGCCTTAATCAGACACACTTAACAAGTATAAATTGATTAAATATGCAGTTTGCTGTTAAAATCTAGCCCAGAAAAAAAGGGTGTAGAGTACACTCGTGTATTTTTAAAAATAAAAAAATGATGGAAGCTGGAACTTCCTAAATGTCCAAACCAAAGACAAAGAACTATTTTTGAAATGATTTTGTGGATCAGTGGTAAGGTTAGAGGTATGACTCATCCTACTCTCAGGGACACAATTTAAACTCAAAACCAGTTCTCTAGGGACGGCTTGTTCAATTTGAAGACCAAAGCAGTGTCCCCAATTGGGAAAAAGATGATTTTCTGGTCAGTGGTTAAGGTTAGGGTTAGGTTAGGGTTAGATTAAGTCTACGTGCATGTGTGTGCTCTTTCAGTGCTGTGTGTAAGCCAAACACACAGCCTCTCTAGTAATCAAGCCCTCTCTGTTTGAGTGCAGGCAACAGCCACACTCATTAACTGAGCTGTTTCATAAACCTTATGTCTGAAAGCACTACGACCTGCAACTTCAGAAAACATATGCAAATTGATAAATGAGCAAGTGATGAGAAGATATTCATTACATCCTGAAAATGTATGTTTATATGCTGGGTGCTATCATGGTTCAAGGTCTTGGATGCAAGTTCAGGTGTGGCTGCAGATCTTTGTTGCACATCTCTCCCTCACTTCCTGTAATCACTCCATTTCTATCTAAGGAAGGCTTAAAATACCTGGCAATAATGTTTATGTGCAACATATTTGTGTTGCCTCATACCTTTGCAGGTAAATTATTTTTTTTTTTATATTACACAGCAGTAAAATAAGTAGTTTACTGCTGGTTTTCTGCAGCTCTTCATCAAACATCATCATCGGTGTGGCTGTTCTGCTTGTACTGTTCCTACCTGAATTATTTCTAACTGATCCACTCAGCAACGAGCTCCAAATATCTCCATATCTTGTTGTGTCAACCGTTTTTTTTTATTGCTACTAACAAAGCTTCCATCAATTTGGTGGTGAGGAACGTGTTTTAAAGTCTTCACAATAAAAGTCTAAAAAAAAGTTAATAGAATAAAACAAAGTAAAGCAAGAGTGTTGGGTTTGCATCAGCAGTAACTTAACACTAAAAAATGTGTAGATACATAACATTTTGATCCAATTACGTTGTTTTTCTTTCTTTTTTCAAAATAAAAAAATAGAACGTAAATGTTCTGACAACTCAACACTGCATATAAGTACAACACGAGCAAATTAAGTAACATGCAACATTCAGAATTGTTGTGCTATTGTGTGTGTAGCCCTGTGACATCATCAGCAGACTTTTTGAACTGTGAATCATGCAAAGCTACTCTAGAGGAGCCTCAGAATAAAAAATATAGAGCTGTTCTCATTCTTCAAGGCAGTATTCTGTTTTTCAATGTTTACCGAATACGTGAGTAGCAGAAACTGAGCCATAATCATTCATCATGTTTTTAGTTGCTGCAGGTCGATATTGTAGGGAAAACAAATGAAATACAATGACAGTAAACTGTTTTGCAGATACGTTATTTGTAAAAAATGTGGACTTTGCAGACACATAGAAATTTGATCCAATACATATTTAATGCATTTATTTGTATGTGTGGGCCTGTGGCATCATCAGCTTTACTGGTGCAATAAACTGACACACCTGATATTTATTAGCTGGCGTTTCCTGACACCAAACTGAACTGATTCTTTTCTTTTAAGTCTCCCTCTACTCAAACATGTGTTTTTTCTTCTTGTTACTTCATTTGGATGATTGAGCATCACTGTACAGATTGAGACAAGAAGGCATTTTCAACATTTATTCATGCTCACTAAAGATATGAAGTTTAGGGGCCGGCCTATGAGTATGATTTGCGACATCACAGCTAATTTGGAGCCAATCGTCGTCCAGTAGGCAACCTACAAAATCTGATGTGGAAACTTAAAGTCTCCAGTCCACATACATGGAGAATAGTCTTAAGAGTGAAGTAAGAGGCTTCTCTTGAGTCCATCAGTTAAACTTCTGAAATGAACAGTTTTGCATATTAGTTGATTCTAGGTGTTTTAATGAGGGAGTAGATATTGATGGAATTCTAAGGTTTATATTGAGGTAATTGTACTTTTTGATGAAAAACCCAACTCTAAACACATTTATATTCCAAGCTTTTTAAAAAAAAAAATATATATACCAAAAAAGAATAAAAACACACCAATGAGCCACACAGCTGCACTGGATGACATGTTCATCACTTCTTTAGAAACGACTCTAATATAAAGGTATTTTGTCTTTGAATTCAAATCCAGCCTTTTTGCAAATGACATATTATTAAAATGATCAAATCCAAAGAATTCCATCCCTCAAGCACTAAAGCTTATTGATACATTTTGATTACATCTGGTTACAAAGTAAGCGTGAGTTAATCATATTACGTTCCAATCACACCCTCTTTAAGCGGAAACAAAAAGGCATGAAACACAGAGGAATTAAAATGAAATCCCACACTGTAAAAATGGTGGAGATAAATGCACCAAAACCATTAAAGACTATAAGAAAACATCAAAAGGTGGACAGTCGTGCTTTGCTTTTTATCTCCACGGGGCAGATGTGAAGTTATAAGAATGAATATGTTACCGAGGCGAACTTTTCTTATGTCATCTATAGTACTTAAATTCCACCCCTCCACAGCTGGTTCAAGGAAATATATAAATAATTCTCTGGCTTCCTACGGACGGACAAAAAGACCAGATCAGCTATAAAAAAAACTAATAAAATAGAGAAGGAGTAGACTACCTCATATTCATCAGTACTACATAGCATGTATTTCAAGATACCCTCCACATTGGTCTTATAAAGATGTGATAGAGATGGGAAGATAATATTAAAGATTTATCTCTACCACTTTTATGGTAATTCAATTGAGGACATATGTAAGGTGATGGAGAGAGTTCAACACTCTGCAAGATGAAGAAAATATCCTCCAAAAAAATTAGGAAACACATCCACCAATTTCACAACACATACGCCCACATACAGAAAGTCTATAACTACATGCACACACAGTCATGCCACCGTTGGCTGCATGTAACCCCAGTCAGATGTGTGTGCATGCAAACACACAGAGACAGCACATGTAGAGCGGCCATCGCCGATGCTGAGCTGCATTGACACAGTAAGAAAGAAGTGCATGTCTTTTAAATCAAACTGAGTCAAATGGAATTGATTCAGCTCAGCGGGCAGTTTGTGACTCAGTGTGCTTGCTCTGTTTTTAGTACACTTCACAGTCAGAGAGAGAGAATCTAAAGGTGGTTCAACTATGCCATTCAGTCACCAGTGTAAACATCCTATACATCACTTATACCTCAATTTTCTCTTCTAAAGGACTACTTTAAAAAAACACCATAATAGCGCATAAGCAAAAAGCATAATCCGACCACAGGGTGAGGAACAGCCGCGTAAAATGTGATTCAAACATGTGCCAGAGCATGCTGTGGACCTGAAACGACTGCTCGCGGTCACACGTAGTACAAAAACCACAGTGTGTTCTTGCTTTTGTTCCCTAAATGAACATGTTATCTGTCATTTATCACACATTTCCCACTCGGAGGCGACCAGTCCAACCACATCCCCCCCGCCTCCAGATTTCACCATTCAAGCCAGGCAAGATTTTTGGCAACCTTCACAAGTCACACAAGCTACAGTGTGTAACTGCTGGGCTTCTATCCATGCTGTTTTATGCTAATGTGCTTATGATGCTGATGAGAACACTCGGTAGAATAACAAGTCTGAGGAAGCGCATTGATGGGGTTTTCACATGAAGCGTTCCAGTCTTGATTAAAATGTTATGCAGACGACTGTTTGCTTGTCACGAAAAGTCGGAGGATATTTGCAACCAGCAGAAACAAGACAGAATTCATTACAGGCTAGCATGTGTCATACTAAGACCATGAATAACTACATCATTTACCACCTCACCAGCATAGCAACATACTGCTTTAATAATAAATCACCCTTTATTGTATTTGAGAGATATTTTCCTACAGCTCAAAGCTGACAAAAGCCAAGTTTTTATATCCAAGATAATGGAAAGCCTTGGTTCGCTATTGTTTTCTCTCAAATCATCTCTAATATATAATAATCTAATAATCTTTAGAATCTGCATCCTGCTGGGCATTTACAGATGTTTCTGGTGGAGCCGCATGTCTACCCACTGAGTGATGAGTGAATTTTAAATCCTTAATTACAAACCAGTTTGCCGTCTCTTTTCCATTGTTGTATATAATGCAGAAATGGTTTACATGGGTTTGCTAAAGTGTTCTTTAAATGGGTATCTGTATATATGATGTATATGATTTGGATCGTGGTGATAAAAATAAGATAATAATGTTAAATAGAACAGGATGCTCTTACATTTTACACCATCTGACAACCAGTTCTGAATCAGGTAGAAAACATGGACGCTTCAGACATTGTATAAATATGATAGTATCTGACACTGTGGCAGATACAATCAGGCCTTTATTTGGGACAGGCTTGTATTTCCAATTCCATCTTAACACCAATTAATACAAGTCAAACCATCCTTCATATTTACCTGCTGTCTTGATAAATGCAGTATAATGTTCAATGAAGCAAGACGCATTTCAAGCTCACCTAAATGATGTTAAGCTACGATAAATAAACTGCTAAAGTATTGCAAGCTGCCATTCATATGTAGGGATTCAATGTTAAGTATCAGGAGGTTTTAAAGTCTGTTGATGGCAATTTACCATCAATCAGGAGTAAGAATCAATTGGAGCATGTAGTAGGCGATCTTAAACAATAAGGAATACATAACAGGCAGTCATGTGATAGTTACAGAGATATTAGAGGAGAGAATATTACAGTTGGCAGTTGCACTGTCAGCTGTAGCACAATATGATAGTGGCCAGAGAGCTGCAGAGAGACACAGAAGCAGCTGTCCAAGTGAGAGAGGCTTCTTCACTGAAATATAGCCAAAATATGCCAATAAAAATCATAAAATCAAAAAACCCTCTTGGTAAATTGGCAGCCATGATGATGATAATATGGTGCACATAATAATTTTGCATCAAGTTTGTTTTAGTTATATATTTTAATTTAGTTGACTTTGTTATCATATTTAAACTCCAAATTCTGTGGTTAAAATAGGGTTTAAAGGCTATTACATTAAAGATGAAAAAGTTAGTGTAATAAGTTAATATTGTTTATTTTATTTTGAAGATTTTATCGTCTTAACAGGTAGTGGTATGTGTGATTAAGGGTAATACTGGTCATTCATTGGTCAAAGCAAGTGTAATAGAGACATGCAAGAAAAAAGGTCACGAATAAACTTTGAAGTCAAGTTTTATTAGTTTGACTGCAAGATTAATTATTAATTAATATGTGTGCAAACTTCAAGATAACATTTGGCAAGTTGCCAAGTTTAGTTGCCTTTTAATTGTGTAAATAACCCAGCCATCATGTCCATTTGGGGCCCATAAGGGTTACATTTGGGCTGCAAATATGGGTCCCAAGTGGGTTTGTCCACAGTTTCCATGGTTCTGACTGGGTTTCAGGTGGGGCCCAACTGGGTGAGACCAATGTAAGCCCCAAGTGTTTGCCCCTATGGGGTCTAAGTGGGATCAGAATGGCTCACATGGGCTTCACATGTAGGGCCAATGTTCCTGAAACAATATGGGGCCCATTCAATTTCACCTGTTTATGCCATGCCTGCTTAGTCCACTTACATCCCTTATGGGGCTCATAAAGTCAGCCCACGTGGGCTTCACATGTGGGGCCCATGTTACTGAAACCATGTGGGACACGCAACATTTGCCCAATTCAAGCCTATGCCCACTTAGTACCCACGTAAATCACATTTAACCCAGGTGGGGCCCACATGGACATGCTGGCTGGGAATGAGTTCTATTAGCATTAGCCTCATACACATGTTAGTGCTGAATAAGGCCGCTGTCAGCAAACTTCCATCATTTCTCTACAAACTTATGTCATAGTTTGAAAATTAACATCTCAGATCACAAGACATGTGTGCTGTGTGTCTCTAATGCACAGACAGAGGAGGGAAGCTCTACATAAAAGCACTTTAATTTAATTTAGTTCTGTTAATGTGAAAGCATGTTTTGAATGACAATAAACAAACCTTGAACCTTAAAGATGAAAAATCATTTTTTCATGAATTGACTTTCTTCTTTGTTTTTATCTCTTTCACGAGTTGGACGATTTTGCCTGAAACTTTTTGTGCTGCCATGTTGGTTAGGTCTCCTTTAAATGATGTTTCCAAAGTAGTACAGTACAGATAGTTTACAGTGTAGAACCTGACTCATACTGTGCTGGATACACAACAACCAAAACCCTTCAGTATTTGGGCAACACAACACACGCAACCTTCCTTCTGGAACATGTGGACTTGATGCAACTCATGATTTGGCAACACTAAACTCATCAAACCTTTATGGCTCTAAACCAGAGTGAACACAAGTGTGTGTGTGTTTCTGCCGATTGCACACACAGAAAGGACACCTGTGATGTGCTGCAAATTGAGTGGGACTGTAAAATCACCTGGTTTATGATGCAGATAGGCTACAGTTCTTCACATACACAAAATTACACACACCAAAACATGCATGTTAAAAACAAAACTGGCAAGCATAAACACTCACCAACCTGTGCTGTGAAGAAGTCACACAGCAGTGCTGATCAATTAACAATCCCTCTGTTCGAGCCTGTATCAGAGAAAATCCACCCAGAAGCCTGTGTGTAAAACCACAGAGAAAGCAGAGGTAGACATCTGTATCAGCGTATCCACCTTTTGACAGCCGCTGACTCTCCACCAAACAATCCCAGACATGTTCCTCTCTCCTCCCCTATCCTCTCATCTCCTCTCCTCTGCCGTTCAGCTCAGGATAGTTCAGGAAAGAAGGGATCAATGGAAGCTCAGCTGGAAAACCTCCTGTCCGTCCTCTCCCTTAAAGTTTGCACGCTGATCATTCCTCGCCCCCCTTCAAGTACCGCTGGGTTTCGTGTGCGGACTGTCAAACGTGACCAGAGGGAGAAACCGGGGAGATAAAAACCGAGCCAGAGTTGGCGGTTTGAGCCCTTGCGGGTGTCTGCAGGCTGTAAGCCGTGTCCTCTAAACGTTGGGGGTTTGCCCAGCTGAATAATTCATTTTTGAAAGTTTTTAATACACTTCTGGTTCGATTGACTCCTTCTCAGGAGAGACAGCCAAGTGGAAGCCGGGCTACAGTGTCTGCTTCTTTAGTCAAGATGCTATTAATCACCAGTCACTCATTTCCTCTGCTTACACTGGGCCACAAATTCCTTACATTACATTTTACATGTGTGTTTTTTAACACCACTAAACTGCTGACTATGGCAAAATTCAATATTATACATTCGTAATGATGATGATCATCCACACTGGTACTGCTCACATTTGAATTTTATGTAAGCATTTAAGTATTTTTTTTATAAATAGACTTTATGAATGACAGTTTATATTACAGGAACATAAGGGCCATATTATATTATATTAATAATATATTAATATATAATATATTTCCCTTATTACATTATCCATAATGATGATGATCACCAACACTGGTACTGCTCACATTTTCATTTTATTTAAGTATTTTAAAGTTGTTGTTCTTTTTATAAATAAACCTTATAAGTAAGTGTATTTTACAGGAAATTAAGGGAAATATTGCAATATTTCCCTTAATTTTATAATCATTTCCTGGACATTTTTGGAGCAATTCTCAAGTATTTAAAAGTTATTATGTTAAGCACTTTTTGCTAATTAATAATTAAACATTTTTCATAACAAGAGCACATGACAGCAGAGGTGGACACTGCAGTACTGGAGGTAGAGAGAGAACTTTCTCAGTATTTCTAGTAAGTTCATTTACTGGGATCAAGAGGTTTGCTAAAGGCTCCAGAGTTTAATTAATTAATAGTGTCTATTTGGTGCCATTATGTTGTATTAGATGGCAAGCACGCCATTACAGTACATCTGCCAACACTTCCCACCCCCCCTCAAGTGCTCCAATCAGCAGTGAGAACAGCCACTGGAGACTACCTGCCCAGCAACCAATCGAGACACACAAAACAAAGTCACACAAAATATGATTTAGCAGCTAAATACGAGCTTAAATACTGAATAATGTACTGACTTATATAGGATGTAATAATCAGGTGGACACAGTAACAACTCCAAATGAATGACAGTGTTGCTCCACGTCTGTTTACTTTGAAAACTTCATTAAGTGATGATATATCAAGTGGCCAAAACATCACAAAGTAAAAGTATGCTGTGCTTAAAGCTAAATTCTATCTAATATCACTAATACTTATAGTGCTGTGTGGAGGCAGAGTCATCAACAGTGGTGCTTAAATAGCTGAAATGATCTGAGGTATGTAACCACGTTATAAGCATAAATGACAATAAGCACTATGTAATATTTCTGGCCTCTAAGATTTTGGGTGTGACACATGCTCTGCACCAATCAACATAAATGAAATTAAATGAAATGACATTCTTATACAATCTATATTAAGGCTTCATGAATGAAAGGATCCATCATTTCCCATTTTCACACACTGTGGCTGCATTTTTCTTTTAATTCAGTTCATCGAACAATTCCTGCCAGGCTATGACACATTTTGTTTTACTAATAGCACGCTGCCACACACACACACACACACACACACACACACACACACACACACACACACACACACACAAAGAGAGAAAAACAACAAGATGCTGAAATGCTTCTGGTGTCTCAGATTTCTAAAACCTCCGTCAGGCACATTGCATGGCTCCGCTGTAGAGAACATGGAGGCAGACCTTTAGAAGTGCAGAGTTGATTTTCTTAAATGTGTTTTTTTTCTGTCAGGAAATGGGGAAGGTGGGAGGATAATGGGGGGGGGGGGGGGGGGGGGGGGGGATCTTAACTGAGTGGAAAAGTGGGAAAAACAGCTCAGAGAAGAAGGATGCTCTCACCTTTGCAGCTCTCTGCCTAAAAGCAGAGGATCATTTTCATCCCCTCGACTCACACCTAATCTAATCAATTGCACGTTAATAGAAGATGGAATCATATTTGTGTTGGAAGGTTGGAAGCTTACAAGAAAGTTTTTTCTAAATTCAGTAAAAGTGTGAGTTTCCACTTTCAAACCGACATGGAAACATTACAAGGAATCTGATCTGAAGCTGTTAAAAGCTCTGATTTGTGATATTGACTGACAGTGTGATTGACCTGTTGGGAAGAGGAAGCAGATAACCATAAGAGACCATTAAGAGATGCAGATCAAATAAAGCCATCAGGCAAAGAACAGTGATAGCAGATCGAGCTTTCACATGCACAATCAATCCAAACTAGATTGGAAAGATTTTAGATTTACATTTTCCACATTTTCAAGTGCATGTTATCTGCTCTGTTTATTCCATCACACTTTGATGAGCACTTATATAAACTCATGAATATGATTCTTGTACTTTTAGATAATAAAAAACATGAATTCTATAAAAGACGGTGAGTAAATACAAGCTGTTAGTATACAAGTTTACAGCTATATTCGTGACCCTGTGAGGCTCCCTTTAAAGAAAAACCACACGTATACCTGGAGAATAGCAGTGCCGCCGTTTTAAGAGAGTAAGGTGTGTGTGTTGACTCTGCTGTGCTGTTTGTCCATGTAGAGTTGCCGTAGTTCCTTTCTTTACTGAAGCAAGCTATGTGTATAAATAATACGCATATGTCTGTAAGTAATACTCACCTGTGTAACTTACCTGTGATGTTGTTGAGAATCATTTTAAGTGTGTTAAAAAACCGCAAGTTATGCTAACGCGTTAGCCCGTCTATGGGAATGTCTATGTTAAATTAGCATTAAGCTAATCGCTAAGTTTCTGTAAATTGATAGTTGAAGATAATTAATGACTGAGCATTTGTTGGTTTAAAAGAAAGAGTATGCAGTATATTTTGTAACATTTTATTTGTTTTTTATTCTGTATCAGTACTTCTCACAGCTGTGTTTGAGCTCTTTTTTAGTTTTGAGGTATATAACAATATCTATCAATTTAACCATCTTTGCAGGAAAATATTTTTGTCCAAGATCCCATTTCATATATGGGAGACCTTAGTGATGACGAAAAACAATGTTGCATTTAGTTCTACCTCCAGTTGGGGTATGTCAAGATTTTGGGGGCATTGTCACTAGCCTATAAGGCTTCTGATCTGCTGGACGTCCAATTTCAGACAGCCTTCTTCATGTAAAATGCTGCTTTAGAGGTTTTTTTCGACCCTGACCAAAAAGAACTGGAGATGTAGAATAACCGATCCTGATAGTGACACTAGATGAATATCAGGAGATAACCGAAGTTCAAACACTGAATGTCTGCACCAGTGGCATGCACAGACTTTTTGAAGGGCAGCGGCGAAAAAAAAAAAAAAAGGGCACATACAGCGTGTTCTCGCCACTGAAGAGGGCACTTTAGCGTGTGTTTTGGCTCCTAAGAGGGCACTTTAGCAAGCGTTTTTGCCACCCAAGAGGGCAGTTTAGTGTGTTTTGCCAACCAGGAGGGCACCTCAGCACACGTTTTGGCTCCCAAGAGGGCACCTTAGCACACGTTTTGACTCCCAAGCGGGCACTTTAGCGTGCGTTTTTCAACTATTGGGCCATGGGGGGGGGGGGGGGGGGACCCCTGTGCACACCACTGGTCTTCACCACACTGCACAGCAGTTGTCAAAACATTTCAGGTGGCATCAGAAGAAAAGTCAGTTATTAGAATTCTGAAGACCATGAATATCAGGTCATAATAGGTTGTCATGTCAGTCAGCCACTAGCAGCTATAGTAATTATGAGCCTCTGTATGTCAACACATGTCCTCATTCAGAGGAGAGGTGGATGGAAGGATTAACCCAGCCTGGTACCAGCAACACTACAGAGTCCTATCACCAGCCAGACTCTTCTCCTGTAGTTCCCTGATGGTGGAACAAGCTACAAAACATTGGATCCACAGAGTCCCAACTCTTTCTACAAACACCTCCACACCTGATGGATGGATAACTGATTGACTGATTGATTGATTGATTGATTGATTGTCCACTTCTATGTATTCATATGTATTGCCTAAAAACAATAAACGGTATTATGGCAAAACAAAAAACAAAAAATAAATGATTATTCGCTTCCTTCAAATACACACACACACACACACACACACACACACACACACACACACACACACACACACACACACACACACACACACACACACACACACACACACACACACACACACACACACACACACACACACACACACACACACACACACACACAGCTTTCCTGCCCTTCAAGCACACACTGAAGAGTTTTCTGCAGGTCACTCTCCTCCTGCTCTTTTTAAATTTTAATTATGACTTGATGTAGTTGTCAGATCACACATTAAAACTCGTTGCCTAGCAACTTAGATTGTTTAAACATAAGCTGTGTAGAAATAAATGCATTTCGTATGTAGGTATATTTTAGCTGGTGGTTGTCATCTTCACTATTTTAACAATAGGGGGTGCTACACAATGTTATTTCAGGAGAACTCAAAGACTGGGGGACATGAACATTTAATTTAAACATAGTAATATTCAATGGAAAAACTACCATGTGTAAATTCTACTTCTTACTCTTCTCATCCTTAATGTGATACTTAAGGTGGGTGCTTCGTCTAAGCAGCTCAGGCCTGAACAAGTGGAACACAAACAGAAATCAATGTTGTTCTTGCAGAGCTGTGAAATGAACCTGACAGCTATCTGATATCTGACTGCACAGCAACGGTGTCAGATACTACAAACCTCTGGAATATCACAGACAGAAGAATAATCCTCTCTTTAATGCTTTTTAGGTATTAAATGTGTTTTTGGATTACAGATGAATGAATCTCAGGACCACAGAAATGTGGGTTTCACTCAAACAGAACATTCAGTTATTAGAATTAAACTAATTCCAAAATTCAGTATTTTGCATTGCAATCAATTTTTACCCTTAAAATATGACTATTTTGTGGGCAAAAGTCCTAAAAGAGCTGTGATTGACATTACCAAAGTATCTCCTTTTAAAATCTGTATTTGTGGCAACTTTTTTCATGAATAGAGGCAACGGCCTAAAGCTGAGTCAGTTGTCATCATAGACTGTATATATAATGGACGTAACAGCCGTGACGTCACCCATTGGTTTGTGGACTGCTGCTTGGAGGCCAATAGTGGCGGATCTGAGCAGCCCCATCTTGAAAATTTGAGGTGCATGTCTGGAAAAAAAGAACATGGATTCGACTTATATGGGCATCCGGAGGAGCGAGAGGACGGAGCGGGGGAGGTTGCGAGGGCTGGATCTCGAGGAAAATGCACGCCTACCTACCACAGTCTACACCGGCAACCTGGTGATGCTAACCAAGTTAGCTGTTACGATTAACTATAACCACAAAACTCCAGAGAAAACTGACGGTGTGAAACAAGTTCACGGCTATTTCCATACAGTCTATCTGTCCGCCCTCCTGAACCTGTGAATCAATCAACCTGTCAATCAAGACGTAGCCACGCCCTAATGCATACCCTGCTTTATCGTCACATATAAAATCAGGGAGGCCAAAATTTCACAAATGAACATCATACTGCATTGAAGAAGGCTTTAAACTAGCGATTGAGACCATAAACACATGTTGAAAACGTTTACTGAGGTTAGAAATCAAGTGAGAAGTTGGTGAATTCTCCATTGACTTGTACAGAGACGGAAGTCCTTTTGACACCAAAACGGTCGCCCCCTGGTGGCCTTTTGCTAGAATGCAAATTTAAGTTACTTCCGCGTTGGCATCATTTCAGAGGACCGGAACCCCCCGCCTGGTTCAACAGCACACGAGGCGGCCAGCGCAAGATGTTTTGTCGTAACAGGAAATGGTGACAGGAAGAGCCCGATCACCTGGAGCTCATGGGGTTCACTGATTTGCTAATTGGGGATCCTGTCATACTGAGCCCTTCACTGCTGCTTGGAAAACACAATGTTGGTTGTGTTTCTTCATTTATGTACATAGTTTCTCGATTATAAACAGCTTTTAGAACAACTCTTAACAGATGTATTAATTTGTGAGTTAATTGAATGACATTTACTTCAAATGTTGTTTTTTGATCAACACTTAACAGTTCTTTAGTGCATATAATCGACTTGAATTAATTATTTACTTGTTTCAAAATAAAATGAATTGTTTTAAGGAATGTAATGAGTTTCCAATTAATTGTTTATTTATCAATTGAAATGAATTACTTTAAAGGGATGGTTCTAATATTAAAGGGCGTCATTTTAGAGCCTGGGCTACAAGTGTGTAGAATTTAGTAAACTCTAGCAAAACGGACTCATCATAAATATGTTAATTTTGAATGTGTGTGTAGTGTGTAGTCACCTGAAAGTAATACTAGTTCTGACTTTATTACCTTAGAATGAGTCTTTTATATCTACATAGGGAGCAGCTCCTCTTCTACTGAGGCTGCCACCATGTTTCTACAGTAGCCCAGAATGGACAAACCAAACACTGGACCTAGTTTCACGTTTCCACCGCAGGTTCTCCTATACGCTTAGAAGGGGAGGGTGAGGAGAGGTGTATTCAGTTGGTTGTAATAGCAACCTCACCACTAGATGCCACTTAATTCTACACACTGGTCCTTATCTGCTAACTGTTGCCATTGACAACACAAAATGTTCATGATAAATGAGTCTGCAGAATCTCCAGTCAATTTATTTATTAGCAACTAAAGCATTGGGCTTGGTGACTTTTTCCATACAGTTATTGGCCTGAATAAAAGATTATATTTTATTCTGAAAATTAGGTCATCTGATGTTCACTGACGAGACAATTACATGTTTCAAAAGATGAGTCAGCATTTCATAATGGAGAGCGTATCAGTGCAACAATGGCTCCTACAGTGGTGAGTTATGGATTGTATGAATTGTAGCCTTATTTTTTTAGCGAGTATCTTCAAGTCTGTTAGTGAGCGTAGTCAGCATTGAAAGTGTTTGGTTAGCTCAGTTAAACCTACAGGAGTACATGCAGGTTCGTGTAACGCGTTTTTTTTGTTGCGGAGGAATTAAATTGATGAAATAAATGAGCGGAAACGAGTCCAAAACGTCTTCTGATGACTTTATGGCAGAAATAGACTACGGACTGAATCATCATCTGTCAAGCAGCCAAGAATTACAGCTGTCACAGATGTCAAGGAGTTCAGACAGACGGTCTGAAAAATGCAAACTGTTGGAGAAAATAATTGTGACCGCTTCAAAAGAGCCTGACAGGTGAGTGAGAGTGACTGACAAGCTACACAACTGTGGGACTTACAATTTTTCTTTATTGGTATTATTTCAGTTTTACATAAAGGACTGTTCTCTCCTCAAGGGAACTTCACAAACTTTATGTTCAAAAATTAAATTAAAAAAACTTCAAAAACAGTTTTCTTTTCAGAAATCAAGATTTAAAAAAAAAAAAGAAGTAATAGGAAGGAGGAGGAAGGTGACCCTTAACCCAATACAGTATACTAACACACGTGAGTAGTCTAAACCTAACAACACATGGGTAGCTTGGCATGAACCATGATCTTACATGTCAACATCCAGCATTTTGTAAACTGACCTCCTTCCTATTACTTCTTTTTTTTTTTTTTTAAATCTGGATTTGAACAGGTAATCTCATCAAGACACAGGGTCTCATTTTCAAGAGATACCTGTCCTGGACATCTTAACAGTACAGTACAACACTGAGTTACACACACATCCAGGTTGGGGGTGGGGCAGACTCTGAACGGACAGAGGGGACTGTGAAGGTAACGAAGTCCTGGGAACGTAGTGCAATTTAACTGAGCACTTCCTGGCTTGGAAAAAAAAATGGCCCAAATGATCAAACAAGTTTAGATAGAGAATTAATATAAAAGGGTTAAGGTTAGGGTTAGGGACCATATACTGCCATTCTTTTCTTCTTACACTGGCTGCTGTTAGGTACAGAATTGATTGAATGGTCTTCTTCCCCTGTATATTACAGAACTCCTGTCCCCATATCACATTGACTGAGAATTGAGGTCATCATAATGAGAGAGACTTCCATCTGTCCACAGATCCAGGACTAAGTGTTTCACCTGAAGTCCCCATAGGTTTGTGTTGTTCTCACCATATGCTCTCTGCTCTATTTGATCATGTCGGATACTTTGAGTTAAGAGTAAAAAATCTTCAGAACACACCGCTGATGCTTTCAATGCTTTTTATTGAAATTGAGCATCACAGAGAACTGTCTGCAGTGCATTCCAGAATTTCCCAGTCAAATTGAAGACCTCAGCTCATGCAGAGAGAACCCTAAGATGAATGATGTTACGCTGAGGCCAGGAAAATCCCAACCTCTCCTGTGTGTGTGTCGGGGCTTAAATACCCCCATCAAGGCAGACTTCAGCTGTTAACATGACCATCTAAGTGCAAAAAGCATGCTCACACTACACTTGTTTACATTCTGAACCCTTAATAGGAGTGATCATACACATTCTTCCAACCAATGAGAAACCACTGATGAGAATGCTGATGCAGAGAGAGTAGTATCACATGAGCTAAATACACTACAATCGTACTTTTATTATTAATGTTGTGTTTTTATTTTGTGTTTTTCCTCTGTGTGAAACACTTTGGATCAGCTATGTTGTATTTAAAGTGCTATGTAAGTAAAGAAGTTGAAGAAATAGGGAGTATATTGTGGGGGGCTAGGCTGACCTGGGGCACCTGTGGAATCAAGTCAGGACTATTTACAATCAGGATTTCTCCTGATCCACCAAATGATTACTACTACTACCATTTACCTGCTAATTACATCTACTGGGTGGATTGTGTTCAGTGTTTCAGGACTGAAGAAAGTGCTACTAGTAGGATTTGCATCCTGATTTGTGATTAGATTTAAGCAATACAAGCACTTTGAACAAGTGTAGGACAGATGATGGTTTTTGGTGAATGTTAACACATTAAGAAACCCCTTAACCAAGTGTTACATGTTTCTAAACATCATACTTCATTTGCTACCAGCAGATACTACATAATAAGTGTGGATGTTTTTGTAGGAAGCCAATAAAATAGATTCTCAGTGAACTTTTGTGAAGTAGCATTTTGCGATTTTCCAGATACATTCGCTAATGTTTCATCATTGTGCTGTTTAAAGTAATCCAGGGAGGATTACATTTAATTCAGAACTTCTTTGTATAAATATAATTTCTAGGAGACGGTTTAGTGTTGAATGAACATTCAGAAAAGAGAAAAGACTGACTTTTTTTGTAGTCTGGACACTTTTTATTCAGTTGTTTGACAGAAGTCGTTGCCTAAAAATACAGCGAGTGTTGTGCACGAGAACAAAGTGGATATTACGCAACCTCCTGTTGCTGGGTGTATAACATTTCACTCAAATTATCATTGAGTCCCTTGTGTGTGATTTCAAATCGGACATCATGCGTCATTCACATTAGAGACAGAGGAGGGGACACACACTGATGACAGCAAAGAGTTCATCAGCTGGAAGGTCCTCAAATTCTAGCTCGTGTGGATGGAAGATAGTGCTTAGAATCACTTATTAATACGTATTCTGCCTTCCTGCATTCATTATTACCGTCCAACAAAACTGGATTTATTTTCATTGCAATATTACTTTCCAAGGCAAAACTAAATTGTATAAGCTTCATAATGTGATGTAGAAAAAAAAATTGTACAAGGCGCTGATCTGACAATAATCCCGCAAGTTTGTATTTGCCTTTAAATAATAGTCTGTACAAAGAATATACAATCGACTTACAATGAAAAAATATATTTTCAATAACTTGTCGGAGATGCAAATGAAGAGGACATTATGTCATTACGTCCCGACACAACATTTATCCGATAGTTTGTAATTATAGGAGCTCCTCACTGGGAAAGAACAACACTCGGTTCAATTTAACATTAAATTGACCATCTTGTGCAGAATTGCAAAGGCATAATTTGCTCTATAATTCAACATGAAAAACTACCCAGCTATCAAGCAAACTCTCATGTCAAACACAGACTGTTCCGATAACCGCGGGGAGGAGGAGGAGGAGGAGGAGGAGGAGGAGGAGGAGGAGAGGTGTGAAGGCAGAGCCCGAGCCTGAATTGATAGGCTTCATAAAACAATGCTTGTCAATGGAACAATGCAGTCATTTCTTGGTGTAACTTTGTTTGTTAATTGGCTTTACAGGCTCACAGAAAGACAATATTTATGCCTGAGCAGGAGGGGGGGTGGTAGGGTGGGTGAAGAGGGGGGGGGGGGGGGGGGGGGGGGACGCAGTGTGGTGTCATAAACACTTTATGGCCCCAGAACAGAAGTTGCCATTGATCTTTGCGATGAGCACAAAAGATGAGAGCCATTACAGTATGCAGCACTCTGTAGCCCATAAATATGAGTCCTAAATACACCTACATGCCCATATGCATACAGAATAAAATGCATATTGTCCCGGTGTAACCTTATTTACTTTTATTGCCGGCGACAGTTGACAACCTCCACACATCTATAAATATCTCTGATCTTTTGCGAGCCATGCCAAACCACCAACAGCCGATGAGTTATTGTTAAATGCAAAAGTAATATGCTCTCAAGGATTCGCTTTTTGGTGGCAGAGGACTTTTGAAGGACGTGGAAAACACCAACCTGCCTGCCAGCCAGCATCTTAAAAGCTTACTGAATGCGAACCTATAGAACTTGTTAGCGAGTATTAGTATTTTTGGAGTTGTTGGAGTTCTGAGAGTGATGTAGTGTTGACCATGAGAAAAGTAAGATACATTAAAAAAGGCTGAAAGTCTTGCTTTTGCTGACTTCCAGTGGTTTATTCTCTTTATTTTGCAGCAGTGATGTGGGAGTGTACTCTAGGGTGTGTCAGCACATCATGACATCACTGTTGGGTGTGGTAAGAGATGCAACAGACTGGTATCAAGTCACTCTTGTACAGTATATTGCTATCGCTCAAATTTAAATTTTTTTTTTTTTTTTTTAGAAACTCTGCTACAGGATACATTTTGTTTATGATTTTGAAATGAGTTTCTTTAACTTTAGGCAAAATAGACCATTTAATACATTTAGAATAGGCTTTGTTTAATGTAGCTGAATTAACCAAACTGTGCCAAATGATCCCTCTGCAATAATCATGAAACTGAAATCTGGATTTCAGAGCATTACCAATAAACTTATTACTACATTTATCAGTCAGATTACTTTCTCCCATCAATAGATTTGGTAATTCTGTTAAAGCATTATTATATATTAAAAAGTGCTGAATTAAGTGAAACAAAGGTAGAGGAAATGGGCATGGCACTGACCCTCAGTCGTCTCACTCTCTCCCTTATACCTGCCTCCCGTTGAGTCGAGACAACCTAGAGCGCCCCCTGTAGGTCTGGGGTACTTCCGTTGTAGTGACTGGTTTATGCAGCGCTTTTTCTCTATGCAGCGTTTCTCTTAATGCAGGTGTTTTCTTGATTTGCATCGTTTATGGCTTCTAGCGCGTTTGACATTTATGCATTTGTTTTTGTTTCTTGCAGCGTGTTTTTTTTATTTGCAGCGTGATTTTGTAGATGTATTGTTTTGACTTTTGTTTGTGTTTTGGAGTTTGCATCGTTCCTGTACTTGCAGCTGTTCTACCCCAAATGAGGCGGTTGGCCCCGGTCGGCCACCGTATATAAGACACACACACGCGCAGTCACTCTCTTGTGTGCGCTCTTGCTCACTCGCTCCACATTCCGGGAGATTGTGTCTCATTTGCGGGCGTCAGGGAGCCGCTATCAATATGCGGAAGACTCCCGGAACTTCCGGGAGAGTTGGGATGTCTGCTCATTTTGCTGTTTTTATTACACTTCAAATTTTTCGAATATTAAAGTGTTAAAATAAGTGATCTTCAGTAAACTATTAATTAATAAATAATTAAACACTTGTAAAATAGGTTAATGGTTTTTATAAAGTCTGGTTTTCATAACATTAAGGATTCCTTGGCTTCTGCAGCTGTCAAACCTGCGCAAATGAGACTAAAAGAAATGTAATTCACAAAACACCTGCAACGGGTGAAATTCATCCCAAACTGTGCTGGCAAGCAATAGTGTCTTGGTGCTCCTTTGCTACTTTCATATGTGTAAATTAGATCATTTGCATAAATTTGGCACAAAATTGTCCCTTATCTATGCAAATTAGCCTTCATGCAAAAAAACGGTCAAATTCACACAAAACAATGCTAACAGCCAAACGCAATTACGGTGAAATTATTAGCATCTTCAGAGAATTGATGGTAAACTATAGCGCATCTTTCTTGTGAGGCACCGAATTATATTGAACTGATATTGAATATCAACAGCAAATGAATGATATTGCTTCAGCTGCTGTGTGATACTGCAGCCAGCTGTGACACTCACCAGCTGTGGACAACAAACAGAAAATCAGTAGTGATGTTTCTGCAACATCCTCAGTTACACCTGAACAACATTATTGTAAGATTCAAACACTAAATAATTTCAGACCTTAAATACATCTGTACATCTTTATGACTGGATCGCTTCTCACCAAGAATAAGCAGGCAAGGACATTTTGGAGATCTTAAAAAACCCAAGACATCACTCCAACACCGGGTTTAAAGCTCTCTCAACTTCAGGCTCAGGCCGATGAAGTGATTTATGATTCACCGGTTTGAGCCCCCCCCCCTGCAAACTCCGGTCATTCAGGAAATCCTGATCGAAAGCTGCTCACCTACAACAACTAATCTACAAGCTGTTAATGCCACATAGCGCACCAGGGCTTTCTTTATGAGGGCTTTACTCTGCATTTTCAATACACAATAAATGATTCTCTGAAAATGGTGTATTCTGTTACAGACCAACTATTTATTCTCTGTATGAAGATGCGCTATAGTGGAATAGGTGATTTTGGTCATATGGCCCAGCCCTACTGCTATAGAATAGAATAGAATAGAATAGAATAGAAAGAATAGAATAGAATAGAATAAAGCTTTATTGTCCACCAATGTGGAAATTTTTCTTCGGCTCACCAAACACAAGACAACATTAAAAGCAGACATACAACATTAAAGTACTATGTACTGTATGATC
This sequence comes from Scomber scombrus, assembly GCF_963691925.1. Lineage (NCBI taxonomy): Eukaryota > Metazoa > Chordata > Actinopteri > Scombriformes > Scombridae > Scomber > Scomber scombrus. The sequence continues at coordinate 3,643,201 of NC_084977.1, read as the reverse complement.
AATTATTGCTTTCACTGAAATCAGGAACAAACTCACAAACGTACTGTATCGATGGTGCTCTGAACATGTGGTAGCCATGGAAAGAGTCTCAGCCTCAGAAAAAAAAAAGAAGTCATAACCAATCACAGAAGAGACCGCTTTTCCTGGCCATGTGTAGTTTTCTTTTTTGAAATTATTTTCAAAGCAATAACATTAGTTTATGCTGACATTGTAATGTGTTTGTAACTCAAAGCAAAGCAGTAGTGTGTTGATTTTAATGTGGTTGAATATTAATGACTGCAATGATAAGTGTCTGAACACAAACACGACCACACGGGCCTGAGCAGCGGTACACATCTGTGTGTGTGTGTGTGTTTGTTTGTGTGTGTCCTGGATGTAGGGTGATTTACCATTCTGGTAATTACACTTTTTTTTGGACACACACACACACACACACACACACACACACACACACACACACACACACACACACACACACACACACACACACACACACACACACACACACACATAGAGAAAAGTTCTGGGCTTAGCTATCCATAACCCTGACACTGCCGCAGTGGCATAGTCCTCTGAGACCAAACAGTCTCCGTTTCCCCTCTCTAACACACACACACACAAACACACACACAAACACACACACACACACACACACACACACACACACACACACACACACACACACACACACACACACACACCACCAGGCAGCCCACCATGCTCGCGCCCTTATGTATCGCTAACCTTTATCGATCCGCCACCCATATGCATCCAAACAATGAGGACAACACTCCTCCCCCAACCCTAACCATCACACACTGGGGCAAAATATGCTGTATCATAGGCAATATATTCAGGGGATTTTTATCACACACACACACACACACCTCTCGTTTAATTTGAACTGTAACAGCGTCATTTGGGAGCAGAATATACTGAGGGTTTCTAAGTGTGGCTCTAAAATATTTCCAGAGCATCTTTCTCTCTCATCCACACACACACACACACACACACACACACACACACACACACACACACACACACACACACACACACACACACACACACACACACACACACACACACACACACACACACACACACACACACACACACACACGCTCTGGGTCTCTGGAGTGTGGCCCTAAAACATGTCTTCATTCCTCCCTCTTTTCTTTTTTTTTCTTTTTTTAACTTTCCTCTGCACTCTATTAATCTAGCCAGCAGATACTTATCCCGGACACTGATTTACCTGCAGATAAATCTGATGCCATATGGATTGGATTAAGCGTTGGCATACAGTTAAGTTTATAGTGCTGGTTTATGATAGAAGCTGAGGGGTCGGCACCTGGGTTTGGATTAACACTAACTCTCTCTCACTGTGTCTCTCTGTCTCATTCTCTCTCTCTCTCTCTCTCTCTCAGTGAGGGAGATTATACTGGGATTAAGATTACAGTCAATCAATTTTGTCCCCGGTGCAATGGTCCTTGTAAATTATAATCACAGGCTCAGATTTTGCAGAAATGATTTTCATACGCGATGAAAATGTGACCCAGATTTTAACGTCTAGCCAGAAACAGAAGAAAAAAAAATCACGCTTATGGATTTTGGGGCATTATTGATGCATTTCAAGTAAATGAGTTAATCATTGTGAGCATTTTGGAACTATGTTTTTTATTGTGACGGTGAAATAAATTGCAAACTGTGATTATGTGGATAATTGAACTTGCCGTAGCAGGAAAAGCACAGGTATATGTGACATTGAAGACTCCATTTATACTAACGCATAAAAAATAGAGTCATAGTGATGGTTTGTACTCACACATGACAAGTCTAAATATTCACTATGATAAAAAGGTGTATCAAACACATTCCAGACCTGCCTGAATCACATTAATAACTGTATCTTGACATTTCAGTAGATTATGTTATAGATGTGAATATTGTAGCCAGTACAATACAATAAAAAGGTAAATAGGATTCAATTCGCCTTGATAAGAGGAATATCTTGGTCTGGGATCACCATGTCCTGTTATGTGGGTACCACCACCTATTATTGGTACTATTTAGTCAGTTGAGAGGAAAAAAAATCTATTCATGTCCATTATGTTCACTGACCCTTTAAAAAAAGGTGACGTGATGCACATTTACAGGTCAATTTTTAACGTGGCTCTACTGGAATATATTTGCATGATTTATTTATCTGGACCTTAGCAATCTGTACTGTGCCCGAGAACGTTTGACCCCTAAAATCTAGTTCATTTGACTAGTGTGATTGCTCTGTGCCTGGGCCCGCTTGAAGAGGTGGGCACGGGTTCAGTTGGACACAGGCAGTGTTTGTGATCTCTAACCACGACGTCAATTATGCAACTGTCCCATTAAATCACTACGTTGTATAATTGATAAGCTCTGTAAGGCATGTGTGAGGGTGTGTGTGTCACCTTGCCCAAAAAGATTCCAATAAATAAATAAGGCACAAAGTCAAATGATGAATTCCATTTTGCTGTGTGAGAGCACTTTCTTCAACACAAAAAAAACAAACAACGCAACGAGGACATAGGTGTGGTCGGGTCCGGATCATTGTATGCAATGTGAGCGCAGGCAAGCGGAGGAGTGGGGAGGGGGCTCGGGCACGGTACAAGGCAACTGGACCTAGTGTCCCTCTCCTGATGAGCCCACTTTGTTCAAGATCAACATTCCTTTGTCATTTTCATTATGCACTTCCATACATAAGAAAAGGAAATATGGTTTCCCTTAAAAGACAAGAAAAAAAAAATGGCCTCGATAAAATTCATGATTTAAAATAGTCATCATTAAAAAGGATGTTCATATTCATAAAGCATGGAGAGTGTATGATTGTTCTGATTGGTTAGCTTTCAGAAGTTGCACCTCGGTCGACTTCCGTCTTCTAACAGTGGTGGCAGGATTTCACTACTTTTGCATTTTTGTAATTATTAATACAATAGCTAATCGTACAGGTAGTTTGAAGAGTGTTTTCTTTTAAATTGGCATCAAGTGTCATGAGAAGCAGAGAAGGTGGACCCAAATGCAGGGCTGAAGGTACCAATCTTTATTCTTGGGATTTTTTTTATAAAAACTAAAAGATCAGAGCTGAACAGACTTGACAGAAAAACTGAAGAGAACTGACGAAGGATACAACAGACTGAACAGAAAACCAAGACTTAAATACTAACTGAACTAATGATGGAATGAGGAACGGGTGACTAGACACAGGAGCAGGTTGGGAGCTGATTGGCTGAAAATCAAAACCCAGAAAACAACTCAACCCAAATATAAAGAAGAAAAACCAATTGACTGAACAACAGGAGTAACACACTGGAACCCAAGAGAACACAAAGCCTAGAATCATGAGGCCATGACATCAAGAAATTTAGAAAAAAAAAAGAGATTTATTGTCCAGGGTGAGAAAAAGCTGCAGTTTTTTTTTTAGCTGTAACAGAATCTCCTCTATTTACTAGCTCACAACACTTAGTTCAAACACCTCTCAGTGCCATGACAAGTGTTTCCTGACACTGCTGCTGGGTGGCCACATCTCTGTCACTGCCATGGGCTAAATTGTTATTTGGTTGGTCATCATTCTCACTTTAAAAGCAAAGGGGTGATTACAGTTTAAAGTACACTCTCCTCTTGGAGGGAGCTATTCCTTTGATATGAAACAGTCTCTTTTTTTTTTTGTAATTATATGACCCAGATTTTAATAGACTTGTAAATTTCAAGCAGAGATTTGTTTGTTTGCTTTGTCTCTGTAAAATGCCAGAGAAGATGTGAGACTTTTCATCAGCCAATTTGTTTGTGTTGTTAATCAGTTACGGGCTGATGCTTTTAATTAATATCACGCACACTTCTTGGAAATTCATTTTACGTTATTAACAATCTCCTCTTCCTCCTCCTCTCCCTCAGCTGTCTTTCTGGCATTTTTCTGCTTCTGTACACTGTTATATCTACATACCACCAATCCTGACGTCCACACATAAATCTACAGTACAGTACAGCCTCATTAGAGATGCTATAATTATAAATCTCACCACTGATTGTACTTGTCAATGTGCATTCACAGGTAAAGTAATCAGGGTTCTATACTTTCACAGGATAGAGTGCTACACACACTGTACTACATTAACATTTCATGATTAGAGAATTGTTACCATGTAGTCAATGAAACTATTCATTTAATTAGAATTTTTGACACCAATCCTGATCATATTTAGATGCTCTTAACCTATGAATGACACCCTCTATAAAGTTTTCCATAGAACGTGTTGTCACTAATTTTCACACCTATAGTCCATTTGCCTTGACCCAAATCAGTTGATGAATTTGTACTTGGTTGCATTTTCACTTTGGTTCGGTTTGATTTTAAGTGAACCAAAATGAATCAACAAAAGCTATGTAGGAGCTGTCACTCCATTCATTGGTCAGAATTCTCGTGAGGTTGACGGGGGGAGAAAGGAGAGTATGTTTTTCTTCTTGGTTATCAAAATGGACCATCAGCATGGTCTTCATCATTGCGGTCACCATTTGGTTCATATACCAAACCAAAATACATAATCAGAAGGGCACATTTTGAACACACTTCAAGGTCAACTTCTAGACAACAGTGTTTTGCCTTGTGTATGCAAAAAAGACATCCTGCCTTCAGTTGACTGAAGAGGAGAAAGGGAACAAACGAAAGATGCACAATGCTTCCAGCAGTAGGGTTGGATCTTGGTTTACGTAGAATTTCAAGCAAACCAAAATGTATAAATAAAAGATATCAGGGAGATTCTACTCCATTCGTTGGTCAGAAAATCATTGGGGTTGGCATGGAGAAAGGAGGGTATGGTTATCCTCTGGGATTGTTATCCGAAATGGACCTTTGGCACAATTGGCATTTCTTTATAACTGTAGTCATCGGGGTTGCTATACCAAGCCATCATACACAAGCAGAATGGCACATTTGAACATACTTCAAAGGAACATCTGGTGAACAATGTGTTGCTTCATGCATGCAAAGAAGACATCCTGCCTTCATTCGAATGAAAAGGAGAAAGGGAACAAACAAAATATGCACAATACTTCCTGCAGTTGGGTTGGATCTAGGTCTAGGTTTCAAGTAAACCAAAATGTATCAACAAAAGCCATGTAGGAGCTTCTACTCCAATCATTGGTCAGACATCTCTTGGCGGTTGATGGGGATAAAGGAGAGTATCCATCCATTTTCTGCTGCTTATCCAGGGCTGGGTCACGGTGGCATTAGGCTGAGCAATGAAACCCAGACATGCTTCTCCCCAGCAACGCTCATCAGCTCCTCCTGGGGGATCCCAAGGCATTCCCAGGCCAGGAGAGATATGTAATCCCTCCATTATGTTCTGGGTCTGCCCTGGGGTCTCCTACCAGAACACCTCTGAAGGGAGGCATCCTGACCAGGTGCCCAAACCACCTCAGCTGGACATTTGAACACACTTCAAGGCAACATCTGGAGAACAATCAGTTGCTTTACATTATGCAAGCAAGACATGTTGCCTTCAGCCGGCTAAAGAGGAGAAGGGAACAAATAAAAAATGTGCAATGCTTCCTGCAGTTGGGTTTGATCTAGGTCGGATCATTCATACCACAAATGAACTCTACCAGAGTCTACCAGAGTTTGTTTGGACCAAAAGAACCAGATCAAGGCCTTGTTGAAGAGGTAGTCTCAGTCCAATTCTTTTGGTCCACACCTGAGTACGATTGCTGTGCTCACACCAGCCCAAACGAACCGCACCAACACTCAACAGTTTTATTCAACCAAACTCAACAAGGCAGGTGGGAAAATGCACTAAGACACCATTCCCACCTTTTAATTTGTATGTAAATATGTCATTTGAATAACTCTTGATCCGAGGGGCCTTTGCGTCTATATTTTATTAATAAACTGTTAACTTGATTTAAGGTGAAGCGAAGTGATGCTGCTGTATGAGCTCAAGGCTATTTAATTTTTGCTTAGCCTTTTTAAATACAGTTCAGGGTGCACTTAACACCTGGCTGAGATCATTAATGTGTAAAGTTGGCAGACTGTACGATTTAAGCCCGAATTTAGTCGACTGGGCTAATATAAGACTTGGCATGGATTCCTGTCAGATCGTTTGTCATCTGATGTTAATTTTGAGAGAGGGGCACCTGATTAATTCCCTGAGTGATCAGGGATCTGGCTGTCAGATGAACAGACAAAGCAGGTTTCCTGCAGGTCAGACGGTGTGCAGTTCCAGACTCTGATCTCCCACTTGGCTGCTGTAAAAAATATAATTTTAAATGTTATTGGAATAATATTTTACATACTGACAACATTGGATATAAAACTGAACTCAGCAGCAGAACAGATAGATTATATTGTCTACATCTTCCATGTCGTTCCATTTTTTTCTTCTTTCTGTTCATAAGCAGAAAGTAACAGTGTCTTTATATCTTTAACATCATTACAGACATGTTTGTCTTGAATAAACTTAAATGTGGTTTCAATTCACAATAGGATCTGAAGTTTACACTTTTTTTTTTTACAGTAAATGTCAGACATGTCAGGCCAAGACAAAGGACGGTCTGACTGATATGCCAACCAAAACAGATAAGTTAAAGGGAAAAGTTTAGTTTTAAATTGTAATTAGTTTGTAATTTATGGTTTGCCATGGCCTGACTGTTTGAAGGATAGGAAAACACATTCCTTCAACTCATTTGCTGTGTCTGTTTGTGTTGTGTTGGCCCAGGATCCTTAGAGCCTGTCTAAATATCTAGCTCTTTGTTCAAACTGTGACATAAACCCAATTGTGCAAATAATAGATGAGACGCTGGTCACACACACTGGAACACAGTTTTCTTATCAGCACCTTAGACCCCATTAAGTATATACTACGACCTTTTACTTGCAATTGAATATTTCTTGCACACAGATTGAAAGTGAAACTATGTAATTTTTAAAACTACAAAAAGTACATTCATTTTCATTCAAGAGAAAAAGTTTGATTTTAAAGCAATACAAATAATGGATCAAACACACCCTTGCTTATTTTTTTCCCAATGAAATCCTATTTTTTCTGAGGTTTTCAGGTGAGCATGTGCAGGCTGAGAGTACCAAATGTCTGAGTCCCTAAGCAACAAGGTGTGAACAAAGGTTCCCACGCAAAACACATCACATAGCTATATTGAGTATGAAAACTCTAGCTTACTTTTTAATACTGCATGTATTCATTGATTCACTGAAGTTTATTCTTTCAAGTTCATGAAAATCTTGAAAAAACATTGATTTGAAGCTCAATTCTGAGGCTGGTCTGTAAATAGTGTTCTAATCAATTATAAACATAGCAACTTCTGATCAACCCTTATCTATTTCAGGCTTAAAATACCAGCTTCTGTTAAGGGGCCACCAACTTTCAGAGTACGCCACACCTATTCCGAGTACAGATATGGATACAGATAATTTAGTTGTTGAATATAGATACAGATACTGGGGTACTGTTAGCTTGCCAACATGAATGACATCATTGACAACCAAGCTAAGATACATAGTAGCAGCCATCAGAGGGTATTTTACATAAGACTACAACAAACAAAGGCAAAAGTGATGCCAAATATTTAGCAACCAAACAACAGTATAATTACTTCAGCTGTTCCTTAAAACCTGCCAGATTTCATACACACACACACACGGGTTTAATAAATGTTTAACACCAGCATAAACCATGCTCCACTCAAAAGTTTTAAGCCTCTGTCATATCAGTGTAAATACCCAAGATTAGCTGAAATCACAGCAAATGTTAACAATCCCGCTACATCCATTCATACATCTCTATATAACCAAAAAAAAAAACTGCAGATTTAATAGATTGATCCCAATAAACACACCAGATGAGGGCTCTCACTCTCCCTAATGGCACACATGAGTTCTGACTATTTAATTATGCCAAATGAGATTAAAAGTAATTGACTTGAGCTATCGATGGGTTTTTTTTCTCTCAGTAGGATTTGCAGGAGTTTTTGTTTTGCAGGCACTGCTGGTGTGTAGATTTTTTTCCAGGCAGATCTGGTCCCTGAACATATCAGTAATAGTACTGCAATTTTTTTCTCTTTCACAGCTCGTCCTTTCCCAATATTAACTGTCCATCCTGGCTGTAAAAACACTGATATAACTTAGTGTGTTTTGATGTTGTGCTCATCTGAGACCATGCAACTCAAACACACTCAAACACAAAAAATGTTAAGGGTTAGTGGGTGGTGGTGGAATTCAGCGTTTTACTCTATGGGAGTAAAACGCTGACATAAATCGTGCATGCGAATGAGGCCCGCGCATGTTTTTTATGCGAGCGCTTTCAAAGCACTCGCGAGCTATATTGTGTACTGCATCTCTGCTCCCTTGAGCAATATTTTAGCCTGTGAGACGTTCACCTGCTCGCTCGTTTTTTGTCAGTAAGGGGGCGGGCTTGGTGGCATGCCAATTACCATTGTATAATTGGTTGAGTGACTTCACCAATTGGACAGCAAGGTACGGCAACACCAGAAAAGCCTATGCTTGTTGAAATAATATTTTTTGTCAATATCTCAATGTATTCAACACGGACATTTACCAAATTAAACACTATAAATACAGGATCCAAGTTACATACCAGTTAATGAAGGCTTGAAGGCAATTAATAGCTTATATTTTGTATTAAGCATGTATTGAAGGTTTTTATATTTTTTTTAAATTACCTTTATAATTTTCAGGGACAAAGAACATCTAGAACATGAACAAAACAGTTTTACCGAAATAAAAAATGTAGAGTCCAAGTTACAAAAAATGATCAGCGTTTTATCAGATTAATGTCAACGATGGAGGAAACAAAAGACAGCGCTCAGACAAACATATTGAAGTACATTGCTCTGTGTGACATTTTGTAAACATTCAAGTCAAGACAATTTAATTCATATAGCACCAAATCACAATACAAGTTATTCAAGCATTCAGGGCTGTGTGGTTTGTCCCGTTTGTCCTAGTGTTGTTGCCGTACCTTGCTGTACAATTGGCGAAGTCGCTCAACCAATTATATTCAGGGATACAATAGTGATTGGCATGCCCCCAGGCCCGCCCCCCTTACTGACAAAAAACGCCCACTAACGAAGTCTTGCGAGTGAGCAGGGGAAAGTTTTGCGAGCAGGAAAATGTCAGCGTTTTAATCCCATAGAATTCCCTCCACTACACCATTACCATCCCCTACAACCTCAATAATAAAACATATAAAGAAGAAAAAACAATATATATATATATATATATATAAGCTTTGTATATGTATTTTATAGGGGTGTAACGATACGACGATCTACATCGAAACATGTATTAAATGAGCAATGAGCGAATAGCATCAATGCAAAATGGAAACATTGATCAGATATCGATCATTTAAGACGCGCTTTTATTTTGAAATTCGCCTGTCTCCGCCCAAGCACGCACACCTCTAAACAAAATGTCAGCGGCGCCATGGCAACGGCCAAAAAAAAGTCTGTGAAGTTATCCTGAGCAGCTTTTTCCACAAAAACTAAAAAACTAGACTGTAAAAGAGCGACACGTTTCACTGCTGCAGCAACATGTCTGCAGCTGGATTATAGAGACAGTGTATCATCAGATGCTTCAGACATCACATTACTGTAAACTCACACACACCTGAAATGTGCTGCTGCTCGTCTTTTGTCGTCTCGTTTTTTCCTCCGCAGCACGATAGACACCACGGTTTTAAAGGAGAAGCACAAATCCTGCTTTAATGTATAAAAATAGTGACTTAATGTTCTTTCAGTTTTCTTTTATAGGATGTGAAAAAATAGTGTGGTTGACTCACACATCCGCAGCTCCCAATGCAGGTGGATCCCAGTCTACCTGTATTGGACTTTTTTCTAGCTTTTACATATTTAGTTATTTGGTCCAGCTCCTGCTTTCTTACTCTGGATGTGTGTCTACCACTCAATTTTTTCTTTTATAGGATGCGAAAATTTTAAATCTCTATATCAAAAACATGAGGACAGGAGGTCTATTTTTTATTTAAAAAGAATAAATTGTTTTCCATTTAAATTTTTGGTTGAGCTCAGAAATAAAAATGTCAAATGATATTTTAGAAGCGTTTAGTGATTTGATATGAACGGAAGTGATTGTGTTAAATCAGATGTGATATCGTCTCGTATCGATCTCTGCCTCCTGAATCGAATCGTATCCAAATCGTATCGTGACAGACTTTGTGATATCGGCAAACATCGAATTGTTGTTCATCGAATCGATATAATATCGTATCGTGAAGAAACTTGTGATTTACACCCCCAGTATTTTATGGCTGAGCTGTTGTGCAGGCGTTCCTAATAAAGAGCTTGATGAATGTATTTTCAAAAGCTTCCTCTCCCATCAACAATCTCTTCTGTCAAATAAATACAATAAACTAAAAGCTACAGCGCTTTGAGTTTGATGTTAACAACAACATACTGTCACAAAGTGGTTGAGAATACATTTTTTCCCTAATTACACCATTTACACTGTACAATTATCTTAACCATGCTTGGTACTTACTTGTTTTAGCATACATTAGTGATTCAAACATACTGGTTTTCTTATGTTTAACGTTCTCTTTTGTTACAGCTGATGTTTTCTGATTTAATTAGACCTCATCACTACAGTACATGTATATCAAACAATAACTGAACTCAGACAAAGCATACTCAGAGATACTATAGATCAGCAGATAGATTAAGTGGCCGGTAAAAGCTTAGTGTGAGTGAGAGAAAACTAGTGACTTGTTGAAAAATGAGAGTGTGTGAGTTAAAGGCTGTGTGGCTGTGTGTTGAAGTCCAACGGTAGTATTTGGCAACCTCGCACAGCAGTGTACCCAAACCTTTTCAAACTGGCTGAGAGTTACCATCACAAGCCAGCAACATCAGTGCCATGCGGACAGGTCTTCTCCAAAGCTGGAGAGGTAGTGAAGCAAGAATTGGAGCAGAAAGCTTATTTCTGTGCAAATTATATGATTTTTGAATAAAAATCTTTGAATCCCCTGTATATACATCAAAATGTTATTTTTTTCCATTATGATAATCACTGTTCTAGTTGCACTTAAACACTATATTATCACCGTTGCGCAATCACTTTCCTACTTGCAACTATGCAATGCATACACTTTAATTCCTTTATTTCATGTCACTGTTTAATGCCAATTATAATATAAATCTGTCAGACAGCTTACCGTCCCCAATTATTCAAGGAGTTTATAAAAGTAGTAAGGGGTGAGGCTAATATAAGCATTATAAACAAGAAACTTATTATCTCCATATATATTTGTACATTCACACAATGAGACAGCCTTTTGTAACCTGTATTAAATAAAATGAGACAGAAAACATCAGATGACTGCAGTGAGTTTTCTTATATTTTGCCGGTTTCATTTCATTTATCCCCAAATCCTCATACATATATAAGCAATGTCATAGTTGCCCAGCAGATGTCGCCATTTTTACTATATCCAATGCTTCGAAAATATGAAACATTTTCAATACAATTGCTTTATATTATTCATATCAAGTTACATTTAGAGTTTATTAGTATTTGTTTCATTTTGTTCATTTATAGTGTGTATGATGATTGTATTCTTAAATTTATAAATAGTTCTGTGTGTGTTTAATGATAAAAAAATAACCTTGCATCACATACTTGTTTCAAAATGAGAGAGTCTGAGATGACTAGACCAAGTCTGCTTTTGACCATAGGGCTTATTTCTTTTCTTTTTTTTAAAAATGTATTTCTCTTATTTCTCTACAAACTTCCATTTTTAAACCAATAAGGGTTCAGATAATTTAATGTCAATAATCTACACACTCTAATACACTAGGGGGCAGTAGACACCTTTTATTTAGTTTTTTTCCGATCTGCCAATAAACACAAAAAACAAGAAGAAGGTCCACACACCAGCACAGTAGGTGGCAATGACTCTTAATGCTGGTTATCATCTGCCATAAAACTGACAAAAGCAGAAGAAGCGGCCATCGCTGCATCATGCCTTCCGTGCTAACAATGCTACAGTGGTAGCATTTAGATAATAAGCAAATATTTACAATTTCAGCCATGTTATTTTTTTATCATTTTATCATGCCAATATTTGCTAATTAGCACTAAACACATGATGCTGGTGGGTATATTGTTAGTGTTGCAGGTATTTGTACTTTATGACATAAATCAAACTACTGGGGAAGGTGAAATATAGGTCTAATGACTCTCCAAAGTTCTTACTGTTCATTCTTTGGGAACCATGAACTACTAAATTTGTACCAATCTGTCTAATAGATTATGTCTAGAGGATGGACAAAATGTGATGCTACTTCAGTCTGGACTGAAGTGGTGGACCAACAAAGGTCTTAGACTCAATAAACTTCTTCAACAAAAAGACCAATTATCCTTTGAGTCTTAACAAAAATAAATCTCTCACTCATACCATACAAAATACGAAATGACTTGGGATGTATCACAAAAGATGGAACATTGCCCCAGGGCTGTTAGGTTGAGGTCTGGTGACTGTGAAGGACACATCATTTCATATTCAAACCTTTCGGTGACCCCTCGTGCCCAAATAATGGGGGCATTATCATCCTGGATGAGACAACTCCCATCAGGATGGAAAGGTTTCATCATAGGATAAAGGTGATCACCCACAACAACCATGCCAGCAAAATGCCCCCGACCAGCATACCAGAGCTACCAGACCTCCTTAGTGTAGGGGTCAAGCATTCAGGCCTGTACTGCTCTCTTGATGTATGCCACACGTGCCTGCTCAGCATTTTTATAAAAGCCACAGAGCATGATTGGATGTTAATTATTGCTTGATTGTACCATGCAGTGCACCTGTGTGGAAACATCTGCAGTCATTATGTTTCTACATTTATATTAGGACTTTTTTTTATATGTAAATTGGGACTTTCTGTTGGTAAATGTACACCAACACACAGTCCCAGCTGGAAGCCTGTACAAACAAACATGTAAAGGAGAGTCTAAGCCTGTGAGCTATACACACTGAAATCTATTACAACCACCTTGTCAAACCCTACATATCTTAAACAGTATCTGTAATGATAGCAGCTCTGTTCCTCAATCCATTTAACATTTCATGATGAATGTTTATTATTTATGATTCTGTGGATTCTTTGGGGAAACTATGTTGTGCCACAGATGGCTTTATTTTGGGTAAAGACTGTAAAATGCTTTGAATCTCAAACGTTAAAGGATGATAAAATCTGATGTAGCTACAACACACACACACACACACACACACACACACACACACACACACACACACACACACACACACACACACACACACACACACACACACACACACACACACACACACACACACACACACAAAGTCTCCAATGATAACTGTGCCAGGAGCAGCAATGCGTCAGTGATGGGATTTAACCTGCAGTGGCGTTCACAGATGACAGCCGACAGCCTTATCAACTAAAGAGGTGGTTGCTAGGTGTAGGTGTTGGTGTTGCTTGGAAGGAGGGAACCACTCACATACATACACACACACACAGCAACCAGGAGGACTGAGTTCCCTGCAGCGGGATTTCTATACTACTGCCTGACTTGGGCGTTATGCTATGTTTAGTCACTGATAAAAACAAGACAATGTAAATGCAATGTTCAGTTCAAGTGTAATTACATGGAAACTGAGTGTGGCTATGTGTTGCAGCAGTGGTTTACCTGCTGCTGCAAGATTCCTTTCATTTAGACAGAGAAAACACCCACTCGGATATACTCAATTCCCTTTGTGACTGTGGGGATTAAGTCATTTGTTACTTTCCGAGAGAAGTGAGTTAGATGTAAGCTTTGTTTTCCTTTCTTTCCTACATGGAGGAGTGAGTAGAGAAAATTACTGACCAGACAGGACCACCAGGAAAATTTCACCCCAGGAAATACAGTATGTAATGTGAGTTTCAACACATGAGAGAAAGCACACATATATGTTACCAATTTAATACCAGATCAAATTCTTGTAGAAGACCAAGTCAAGTCAGTTTTATTTATGTTGCACCAAAACACAAGGAAGTTATTATTGAGATATTCCTCCATCAGTAAGCACTTGGTTACAGACGCAAGGGAAAAAAAACCACTAACGGGAAGAAACCTTGAGCACAACCAGGCTTTAGGTGGGCGACCATCTGCCTGGACCACTCATCTAAACTGACTCCGGAGAACTATAGTTCATTTACATATTTCATCTGTAGCCTTGTATAATATATTCCCATTCAGACACTTCTAGTAGGGTTTGTAGTAGTTTACAGAGAGCGTGCTTTACATACTGTAACATCATGTCATGACACTGTGAGTTCATGCCTAAATCTGAACACTAGCATTGTATAAAGCTAATGTAGTTGCGAAATGTAGAATCGAAGAGAAGAGGTCCAAGTTAAAGATCTTTATTATGAAAAGGTTAGTGAGTTATTTCTGCAGAAAGAATTGAAAATACGTATGAATACAAAACTTTTATAAACTCGTTGCCCATCCCACTTCCCTCCTCCACCAATGGAACCATGCCTCTTGCCTATGTTGTCTTGTGTTTGTCAGCCAATCACTGTTTCTTCTCCGCTTCTGGCTCCATCAGTACCTTTTAAAGCAGCACTCGTGCCTTAGCTGGCGTAAAGAATATCATCCTTTTAAGGAGCATAATTGGAGGCAAAAGTTAATTTCAGGAATAAGACGGAGTTGAGGTGTAACTGCCAAGAAATGGTTGTGGTGGTAACCAAATACATGATTTAGCATAAGGCCTATTGTGGAATTACACAGTTGTATGTTCTGTCCAATACACAGTTGTATGCTCTGACTGTCTGACACCTATGAAAAGATATAAAGAGATCAACGATGCATATCATATTAAAAGGTACATGTCAAAAATATATAATAGGTACTTTATACACATTATGCATCGTTGATATATCTCAAAAAACACTAGAAAACCTACACAGCACTGCAGTACACAGAATAACTATGAAAATATTAGATGATGACACCCAAAGACCCAAGTACATATGGCAAGGAAACAAATCTACAGAGACTCTTTTATTCCAAATGCAATTTCCATAGTCAACAAACTATGGAAAGCTAGATGAAAGGGAAGTGTAGCTAAGAGCACTATAAATGGGCTGGAATTGGTGCTTTCTGCCTTATACCTGATGTGTATGCATATGTGTGGGGGCTGGGAGAGGGGGTACATGTGATGTGCTCTGTCCATCTCGCGGACATATGTCTATGTGTAATGGAATGAATGTGTTTATTTTATGTACTCTATGGGCCTGATTTACTAAAGGTTTGCGTGTGTAAAAACGTGTGCAAACTTGACATCACCCGCAAAAAATGTGCAAGCTGATCTACTAACGCAGCGCACTGACGTTTGCATCTTTCAACTGTGCAAGATAGTACGCGTTGTCCATTTAGTACGTTTACCATAATGAATATGTAATATGAGGCGTTTCAACCCCAGTGCGCAAAATACAGAGAGGAGAAAATGTACATATGTTATTTAGCACGCGCATTGTGATTTACCAAACCTGAAGGTATTATTTCTGACGCTAACTTTGTCTATAAATAATACCTTTGAAGGACAGATATTAACCGGCTGCTCACTGTGCACAGATGACTTCTGTTACTGTGGAGAGGAGGAGACGGAAGCACAATGACAGAATACACACAGGACGGAGTTTTTCCATCTGTGTTAATAATTTTGGAATATTTTTGGTTTTACTAACAGCATTGACTTGTCACAAATACTCTCCCATATGTTGGTTTTTCTGGTAATATTAGTTTTTGTTATAACTCGATATATTTGTTAACCTCTTCCACTAGAACCTGATCACATTTCATTTTGCGCTTGCAGCTTTCTGCTCGTCCAAACTCTCCAAAAAGACACGCAAAACAATCATTTAAATACTGCTGTCTCCACCCTGTTGCACCTGTTTTCATTTACACAGTTATTCTAAGTAGATCACCCGCAAAACGCACGCAAACGAGACGTGCAATCTATTGCACCGTGCACGCAATTTAGTACCCACTATTTTGGGATCTTAGTAAATCAGGCCCTATGTGTTTTATATTATATTCTTACCAGTGAGACCGAAGACAATTTTCATGCAGGATATGACAATAAAGTATTTTCTATTTATTAAAGATACATATCACAAATGCATAACATATTACACATTACCACACTAACACTGGTCAATTTTGAGTGTTAAATTTTCAAATCAATGTCACTAATTACTCTGATGCATTGTTAAGATATCAACACTTTAAAATGGATCCACACTAGAGCGTTAACTCTTTTTAAAGTGTTGGAATGAACTCAGACAGTGTTCATATATTTGCTGATTACTCAGTGTGACTTTATCTTCTGTCGATGACGCACTGCACTTATCAGTGGATGTGATTTATGTATTACAGCTATGAGCTGCTTTTATATTATTTTGTGCGCCTATTTGTAATCATTATGTGTTGGTTACATCAGTGATTATTGATGACCACCCTGTGATGCAGATGCTTTGCTGAACAGAGCAGTGTTGGCTAAGTGACAACAGAAAGTTATGAAGAAAACGGAAATTTCTCACACACAATTTTTCTTAATATTAAATCGATTGGTTATAGCAACTCAGCTCCATAAGGAAAGCAAGGACAACATGATTACTCAAGAAGACTCGCTCAAGCATAGTAAAAACACTAATGACAGTGAATGATCAACAAACCAAAATGCTGAACAACAGACAAAACAGGAAGAGAAATACAGAGAGCCTGCATTCATTAACACACTCTACCAAAAACAGGACATAGTAAAAAGCAGTGACAATGTTTTCCTGAACCTCTGAATTTGAAGTAGTAGCATGCCTGGCAGCAAATTAGCTGCCCAAAGACTGTTTCAGCTTGACACACATCACACTACCGCACTACCGGAGCTCACATGAAAGGCACCTCAGGCCACAGAACAAGGCAGGAGCAAAAGAGATGCAGCCACGGACCAGCAGGTGTGTTAAACGCATCTAGTCGTTCAGCCGGAATGAGCACTGCAAGGACAACACTTGCTGCAACACCAGGAACCTCCCATAACCAAAGAATACAATGATCTTGTTGAAAACTATCTTCAGCTAATTTATTTTAAAATGAGAACCATGTAAAAGACTTAAATATGTGCATGATGCCTACATACATGATAAAAGTATAAGACTGATATATGCAAAGCTGGATTGGTACCAGGCGGGGAGTTCCGGTGCTCTGAAATGATGCGAATGCAGAAGTAATTTAAAACTGCATTCTATCAAAAGGCCACCAGGGGGCGACCATTTCGGTGTCAAAAGGACTTCCGTCTCTATACAAGTCAATGGAGAATTCACCAACTTCTCACTTGATTTATAACCTCAGTAAACGTTTTCAAAATGTGTTTATGGTCTCAATCGCTAGTTTAAAGCCTTCTTCAATGCAGTATGATGTTCATTTGTGAAATTTTGGCCTCCCTGATTTTATATTTGACGATAAAGCAGGGTATGCATTAGGGCGTGGCTACGTCGTGATTGACAGGTTGATTGGTTCACAGGTTCAGGAGGGCGCCTCTTGCTCCTCCTTATGCCCATATAAGTAGAATCCGTGTTTGTTTTTTTACCCGGCATGCACCGGAAAATTTCAAGATGGCGCTGCTCAGATCCGAAACTATTCGCTTCCAAGCAGCAGTCCACAAACCAATGGGTGACGTCACGGATGTTACGTCCATTTTATATACAGTCTATGATAAGTACCCTCAGGGGCCCCTGGGCACTGAAGCTAATGCTCATTCAGCTAGTTGATCCTTTTCCCCACACACTCGTTGATTGGTTAGCAGGACACAATGCATTGTGGTTACTTTGTATCATCACTTGCCCAGCTGTCAAATTGACAAATGAAACAGTCAATTATGAGACTTATCTGCTCATGGGCCCTTGGGCACTTGCCAGATTGCCCTTATGGTAGATCCAGCCATATACATGTCCCAAGGAAAAAAAGTGCACCCTCACTAAACTTAAATAAGGCACAGCATTGTTTTTGCATTGTAGGTAGAGCTAGTTAGCCCTAGCACAGTACAGTAAGATTTGGTATGGTATGTTAAACATATGTGCTTAATATAGAACAACACACTTTAACAAGCAGCAGAGGTTAGATATACAATTTATTGTTCGTATTTCCAAACAAAATGTTTCACTTTTACACTTTTTAAGGACACTATCTGTGCTAACACGTTTAGCTTGAGATATGTAAACTTCCCAAAAGAGGAGCATAGCAGAGCTGCTAGCATACACCTAAACTCTGATATAGTAGCCGTTAGCAACATCTCCCAAGCAGTTCCTGTTCCAAACAGAGCTTTTCCTAATGCAAACTGTAACCCTACAAATCGGTGTAGCTAATAATATGCTCCATATCGCTTGTGAAAGAAATGCTGGGCTCCTATTGTATGAAGTAAGCTAGTTAGCCAGACACTCAACTGTTCCTTTGAATTTTCCTAATGACTTATTGGCCTAAAAAAAGATGTTCTACAAGTCATTAGAATATTAATGATCTCTCTTCATATAACACAATACACTTGTTCAACATGTGAGGGTGATGTAGATGTGTACTCCCAACCACATGACATTCCTTGAAAGAACACATTCTTTTTTTATTGATACAGAAGAAAAAGTTTGACTCGCACATTAAGTTGACACCAGACTCAGTGCTTTATATGGATTTTGCAATTATACATCAAAGTTAAAACAGATCTTACATTCTATCTATTCCCAACACTTGGATATTAAAGACAAAAAAGTACCAAAGCAATCTAGTACGTATTTGTAAGTACGCATGTAATATTTATGTATTCAGTATATGCACACTTTGAAATTGTAATTGTATTGAGATGTGGTGAGATTGCAAACAGTTCATTTGGTGCTGTAATGACTCTGGCTGTACTCTAGTTTGTTTTTGTACACTCACATACACACACATTTTCACAACTTGTTTACATAAATATGATTTTTTTTTTTTTGGATGATTGATAAAATGGACTGAGTTTTCATACCAGTCAGGGGAGAAATACAGTGTGTGCTGTTGAAGGATTCTGATAGTTTTGTCCTCTCAACAAGTCACTGATGAGCCCATTTCTGTTTTGGTGCTGGAATTTTTGCCGGAATTCTCTCATTGGATTTTGACAGTTGCCTAGTGACACAACTTATACACTTTTCAATATGTGCTCCTCTCTGGTTCCCAAGATAAAGACAAGACTTCAGAATCTATACCACCATGCCAGTAGCACTGTAGTTAGACCCAGCAGTGGTGGTCTGAGCACTAGCAATTTCACTTGTATTGGATATTACCCTATGAATATATTTGGTGAATGACATGAATTTTGTGACATTTCAGTCAGAACCACACCTGTCAACCTAATGGTGACACTAGAGGAAAAAGTCAGGGCATCAGTAAAGTCATTAGGGTTCAATTTCTTCGATTTCTGGCAATCATTGTTAAGATACAGTATTTCACAGAGATCCAAAAACATCAACCTGCTGGTGACACTACAGGAAAAGTAAGGGAATCACCAAAGTAATTGATAGTCATCCTCTTTGGACCATGGATGTATGCACAACATTGAATGGTGTACCATCCAGTAATTGTTGAGGTATTTCATTTCAGAACAAAGTGGTGTACGGATCGACTGACTGATATCAGCATTCCTAGATCCATGCTGTCAGTGGAAATGGTCCTCATGTGTGGGGTTTCCTGTTTTGTAGGTTTTAGTTATTGTAAAGCTTATCTAATCAATAGTTCTATATTAACAATGGATGAAATTACCATGTAAAAAAGGAGTCACTAGCAGTGACAGAAGTTATCACATAAGATCCTACAGTTCCTCTTGGCTCTATAGAAACGTAGACATGCTTTTACTGTTTGTTTGGTCTCAATAACCTTGTTCAAGATCCAAATGTTTTTTCTCAGGACTTGATGGAGAGAGAGTACTGAACTTATACATCAGCTAGACAGAAGCACATCTCCAAATCAATGCTAATGTTGCATGTGTTATGTTCACCATAATAGTGCTTAAAATATGTCAGTGTTGTAATTACAGCTTGTTGCGCTGCCCCCACAGTGACAAAAAAAAATCATTAAAATAGTCATTGCAGCTTCAACATCTTGCCTGACTCTTAGAAAATCAGATAAGTGTTCTTAACCCAAAGCTGCCTTTTTGTGTTAGTCAAAGATTGTCAATAAATTCAGTCTGTTGCTGTTTTGACCTGTTCTGTTAAGTTCAGTTCCTATTCAGTGTCTATGAGGTTAATTAGTAATTGTGATACAAACATGATTGTATCTGTAGTTTTCACTGTCTTTTTAGTAAGTTTGAACCAGTGCAGATATAACTGAGGTGACAATGGTGTTTTCTGTTAACAAACCTTCACTGTTATAAGCTACTGATTAATTCAGTGAACTGACACGGATGATTCAGTAATCCCAGGTTTGGTTTGATATGCTTATCGACTGAGTATCTCAGTTTGGTGACTGAACATTCCTTCAAATTGCAAATTGGGCCTTTTTGGAGCGACCACATTTAATGTTACTGTGAGCTGAGTCTCAAGCCAAGCTTATAATTGACAGCATCAATTTGGCAGCAACACATTTAGTTTGTGCGAAACACCAATCAAAATCAAAAGGAGAATGTGTAAAGCTACATGCCAGCCGATTTCTAGGAATTGGTACCACAATGTAAAAGCATACGTGGGCGTTTTTCTCATTCGCCCCCTCTCCGTCTTCCTCTCTCAATCTTCGTCTCTCATCCTCCTGATGAATGACATATAGATTGCACATGGATCTGTGCCTCTCATTACTGCTGATAGAGCAATAGGCGAAGAGAGATGTGAAAATAAAAGGCCTTCAGTTCTCTGAAGTGCTACTTTTTATGTAACGTCAAGTATGCTACTTAGCTATAACAACAGCACTCTCTTTGCAATGAGAATTCTCTCTTTCTTTGCCTGTATTCTTCTCACTCCCTTCCAAAGTGACTGAAATATGAACAGTCTCCACTATGTAGATAAATGTCCTTGTTAAAACAACAGTGATTTACTCTCACATAATTTAAAAGAAGAGAGATAGAGCCAGAAATTAGTTATTCACAACCGTCTCTCCACATTTGTTTTTCTGCTTCCATTGCACCAAAAACGAGCTTGAGCGACCATCATCTCTAATTGCTTCCCCTCTCTGGTTAATGACGATCGTGACCAGCCATCATGCTCTGTCCCTGGAGCTGATATGGACCTGTTGGCAGCTACCGGTAATCACATTACCACTGAGTTACCTGTTCACACCAGCCCTTCCACCCTCATCGTAGGGGACTCCATGGTGACTCATGCATTGGTCCACTCTAGCCAAGGAAACCACCTCTCATCAAAACAATATCCCACTGTGAGTGCTGTTGTTATTCATGCTGGCATCAACAACGTTTCAGCTTGAGTAGAAACTGATTTAGTGAAGGAGCACTTAAACTCAATTGCTCAGTCTTTAGCTGTGCTGAAACGCAACGTTGTCTTCTCAGGTCCCATACCATGTCTCTGCTGGCATGGTTCAGAAATGGCGGTTCACCCTGGACTCTTGGCTTGGCCAGTCTTGTTCAGTGGTGGTTTCTCTCTGAGTCCTAAAGGAAGCCTGGTCTCCGTCTTTTAATTGAATTTTGCCATTTCCCTTGTTGTCAAAATGTTATTTTTTTTTGTCTATAGCTGGTCTCGCGAGTGAAACAGCGCCCCTCTACTGCATGCATTACAACGTATATTGGATGTCTTTTTCTCTGTCTTCTGGTTAGTGAGATGCATCACTCAATTTAGTGTGTAATTTGCATTGCTAAAATGCAAAGCTTTTGACTTTTCATGGAACGGTCAATTTTGCCCAAAACATGAAACAGGAACCCTAACCCTAACCCTCTGCCCCATATTTTTCATGCTCATTTGGAGTTCAGGCCTGAACACATCTACATGTCAATATTGAGTCATAGTCATAGTGTCACATACTGACAACATGAAATCAACCCTATGTGACAAACATCATCCTAATTACATGAAGTTTAAATAGTGTGATGTACAGCAACGTAACGTGTAATTAGTGGGTGTTCTTTAGTGCTACATAGTGGACAGGATACTTATCACCCACATATTATGTCCAGTATTCATTACAGTGTATATCCATGTTAGTTGCCCTCTGTTAAATATATTGCTGCATTAATATTTCACTTAATTTGTATTATCTATAGGCAACAGGAAGTAAAGCCTAAATGACACATAGTTAAATAAATGTATACACAATATCCAATATGTAATTTCCAGCACTAGTATTATTATTAAAAAGTACATTTCCTTAATTATAATGATGATGTTAATGAATAAAGCCACCTAAACTCAGTTTAAGCATCTGTTCACAGTGACATGAATCTTAGTTAATAACTACAATAACAGTGGTATAGACGAGACAAGCATTACATGCAGAGCATCATTAAATGCCTATTTTTGTTTCTATGGGTACATAATATTCGTCTTGAACCCCTGAACCTTCCCAGCCGGCCGTGTTGGGCTAATTATGGCTGAGTTCCAGCACAGTCAGCTCTGGTCTGGCAACAGAGGACTAAATGTGAGCCAGCACTGTCCCATGTATGGCTGCGAGATTTGGCTGGGATTTAGGGGCGCAGGCTTGGATCAATTTGGGATGATGGGACGTGGGCCAGCTTTGGCCTGTACTTACACTGCATTCACGTCTTATGGGATGGATGGTACCAATGAGAAAGATTCTCCTTGCAAGTATTCACATCATCAGCATGATTGCATGATCACTAAGTTGAGGTGAAGATTGTGAAACTCATAGTTCTGATAAATCTGACATGACATGAACTTGAGCTCATTCTGGTGTGTCATTAAAGGGAAACTCCACCAAGTTCACACCTTGAGATCAGTTAACTTGTCATTTTTAGTATTATTCTAGTCTCCTCTGGCTCTGGAGGAGCTTTCCAAAGTCTGATAAAATAATCCTTGATGACATAATCGGAATTATCTAGGTTTTGGCTTCAAACTGAGTATTTACCAGTTGACCTGCAAAGTGGGAAGAGCTATTTCCAGGGGGGCCCTGAGTTAGTACAACCCAATCATTCTCAACACAGACCACATTCAGTCACATTTGGAGCACCTCCACATACCAAGAAACACAATGCTACAACAAAGGCAGTGAAGAGGATGAATGCAGGCTAGTAAACATGAATGAAGACAAGGCAGGATTTCATTACTTTTTCAAAAAGTGTCTTTTTAAATCTTTTATGAAGGAAATGCATTCAGCTCTAGTGAGACCTCAATTATACACACAGTGAAAACATAATTATAGCTGTATTTATTTTTCTTTACAACTCCATAGGGCATCTTTAAGTACCTCATGACTCCTCAGGTGCACATCAGCAACAAACATCCATTCACCACATTTCAGCACACAAGGTCTGCTACCTGTGGAAGCTTAAGGTTACATTATTGATCAAACTAATAACACAAACCGCAGCTTAAATCTATTCACATCTGGATTATGGGTCAATTTTGGATTCATTCAGTAACTTTGCTCTGATTCACGTTTGACTGGCTTCTTCTGCACAGCAACGGCAGCTGGAGCTCCTGGTTACAGTATTTTTTAGAGCCATCCACCTTGCTAAACTGAGGGGAAAAACAGGATTAGTCAAAAAATAGTGTTACATTTATGTAGGATATTTGTTCACCTTTACTAAATACTGAAATTACTGGTGCAGCAGTGAACATTGAAGCAGGTTTTTCTTGCTGTAATTATTCCTCACAGTTCATACTGACCATTAGAAGATCCTTTCATAATGTACTTACAATGTAAGTGATGGAGGA
This sequence comes from Scomber scombrus, assembly GCF_963691925.1. Taxonomy (NCBI): domain Eukaryota; kingdom Metazoa; phylum Chordata; class Actinopteri; order Scombriformes; family Scombridae; genus Scomber; species Scomber scombrus. Next base: position 3,619,261 of record NC_084977.1, on the reverse strand, counting down.
CTAAATCCAGTCCTGCTGTGTAAACATGTAGTTGATCTGAAGCTAATATGAAGCTTTAGCCGTCCAAATGAGTCAAATCAAGTATTCTATGTTTCAATGTTAGTGTTTTTAGTGCCAAAGAATTTGATGCTAAAAAGACTGTAAATGTGTCAGATATCACTTGATATGACTAACTCACACTACTGAAGCTCAATAGAAGCTGATCATCTACTTTTAAATGACTGTGTGGACACACTGTGGATTTTGTCCTCCATCACTTCCATTGAAAGCACAGACTAAGACACACTTGAAAAACTGTGAAGCTACTCTTTGAATGTCCTCCAACTTTGTGGAAGTTCAGTTGATAGTATCTTTCAGTACTTTCTGAAGTAGCCCTTTAATTAGTCTGGCATCCAGCTGTTGGGCCAAGCTATTTTGGCTACCTGGGTTAATGGTAAACTTCACCTAAATCCAAGTCCTAAACCTGTACTACCCCTTGAGGATGTACTGGCCAAGATAAATTTGCTTCCGACGTCTGAAAATTAAATTGGTTCACAGGAGATAGGAAAACAACACACACACACACACACACACACACATTCCCTCTTTTCAGAGCTAATGCCAGTGCTACCCACCTACCCTGCGGCTAACAACAAGAGGCAAGCCGAATGTATGAAACAAATATAAACAGCTATTTATATGCTGAGCTCTGACAAAGAGCCGTGTGAGTGTTTTCCGCCTACTACCATCGTCCACTGCCCTGCCACTGGCGCTCTCTCTCTCTCTTTATATCCCTCTCTTTTTCTCAACTGTGCTGCGAGTTCAACTTCTTTGACTCCTCGTCGTCTACCTTCTCCCTCCCTCCCTCCCTCCCTCCTTCCCTCCCCGCCTCCACACTTTCTCATTCCCTCCTTTGTTACTCGTCTCTGTGCTTCTGCCTGCTATGAAGGCAGCCGGGCTTCCTGTGTTTTGTGTTGCTAAATACAGCTTTCACCCAGTCGTAACTAACACTGACAGTCTCTCTATCACAAACTGCTTCCATCGAAAATATAGTTTCTGTGAATTATTATGTGTCAAATTAGAAAGTGTGAGTTGATCACCAGATATTGTTAAATAATTCACAAAATAGCTCACATTACATCCCCTTAACACATTTCATATTCATTAATATTCATACTTTTTATTTAGTGTCTTCTCTGCTCATCTTTTGGGTTCTTAACCCTTTACATACTGTTCAGGGTCAAATTTGACCCATTTTTTACATTTGAGAGCTGTAATAAAAACCCTATACACATTTTGTTTAGCCGGGCTTTTCCTAATGTGACCCACAGTATACAAAAATGGGAACAAAACCTCTTTTTTTCATTTTTGTTCAGCTGAGATGTTTATATATACAAATGTACAAATTTGACCTGTGTTCATTAAAAAAAAGAAAAAATCAGCATTTAAACACATTAATGTATTCATCACATTCTATAAAATGTTCTCCTGGACCATAAAATAGTGATTGTGAATGTCTTTTTAATCAAACTGAAGCATTAATCAAACATGTATTAACGACTGATGGGAGAATGTATTAATGTTAATCGGTGTAGAGATTAATTATGAGTCAGAATATGAACAGTATGTAAGGGTTAAGTAGAATTTTAAGAACAAAAGTACGTGGATAAGAGCAATGCATGGTTTCCAGGTGTTATCCAAGCCGTGCTTGAAGGTGGGGTGAAGAGCCAGCTGTCATAAAGAGATGCTAGACTTGAAAATAGTATAAAATGACCTAGTAGGTGGACCCAAATGTAAAGACCGGATGCAGGCCTGACAGAAACAGTCTTTATTCTTAGGCAAAAACAAAACAAAAACAGACTGAAAACATGGAGCAGATCTGGAACAAACATCCAACCAAGACTTAAATACTAACAGAACTAATGAGGGAATGGGGAACAGGTGACTAGACACAAGTTCAAACTGGAAGTGATTGGCTGGGAAGGATACTGGGAGCAGGGTTGGACTAACGAGGATAATGCAGGGCAGGTGTGAGGAGGAGCACAAGAACACAGAAAGACTGAAGCAATACACACAACACATCGCCTCACAAATAAAACTGTCCAAGGATACACACACACACACACACACTCACACACACCACACACGTATCTAGAAAGCAAGAAAGTTCAAAGATAGTCAAATAATGAGGGAAAACCAAATGATCCAAAACCCTATAGACAACATAAGAGTAACAAAGTAAGAACAAAACTAAGAGTTTCAAAACCATGAGTCCATAACAGAAAGAGTTGTGTAATGAATGCTAGTTACTGAGTTACATCTCTGACAAATTAGACAGAACAAAATGTGAATGAGGTGAGTGTTTCTGTACAGGTTGTATGAGTCAGCTTACAGAAATACCAACTCTTGAATCAGCATATTTATGTGTCATTAAATTACAGTTACTGATGAAAATGTTGATTACAAAGGCGGTTACAGAAGAAGTCAGACCTTTAAGATTTAACATGTTGCTGAATACATATATTGCTGTTTTTAATTCTTTTAAATCAATTTTTTTTTATCTAGTAAATAAATCATGACTTAGGTTTATTTGGAGCACACATGGGCTTAAACGGTGCCACAGTACCAATTAAACCCACTTTATTCATCAAATATCTTTATTTTATATTTCAAAACCTACATGAACTAATGAATACATTTTCAAATGAGAGATAAATGTTGCTGTATAAGAAATGACCTCTCTTATAAATCATGTCAGTATCCATGAAAAACAGCTGGACTTAGATTTTGGTGTTTAATGGGAACACTTATCCTAATAGCTGAAACATTCATTAGTAAATTAGAAAAGTCATCAAATGTAATAAGTTACATGACTTTGATGAAGTCATTTAAATAGTTACATTACTTATTACATATTAAATAGAGTAATTATTAATATGTAACTTATTACATTTCTAAACTAACCTTCCCAACCCTGGTTAAATATTTCTATGGTTTTGTTATGCCTCTCAAAGAACATGGTGAAGTTTAATGAAATGTTGAAATCTACTCTTCGACCCTAAACCACAACATTTCATTACCTCCTGGCTTCCTCTACCAGCAGCTTCTGTGCCAACTCAGATTGATGTACAAACCAAACCAGCCAAATGGAAAGGAAAAGGCATTGAGTCAAATGGGAAAAACAATTGGGTTAAATGCAAAAGAAAATCACCTGACACATGCTGGAAATATAACTATTTGTGTGCTTCTTTGCTCCTCTCTCTTTTCTCTTTGTCTTCTTCTCTCTCTCTCTTTCTCTTCCTTATCTGTCTCTGTCTCTCTGTCTCTAACCTCTTGTGTGGGCGAACTATTGTCTGTGAAAAGGCTGTCACTCAATAGTTTGAAGAAAGACAGCACACACATACACATATAATATCTCACCCTCAAAATACACACTACCTTCCAAACACACACACACACACACACACTGAAAGACAATGACAAATATTGCTATTTCCAAGTAACTGCCACTCAGGGAAGCATATATCACCACCGAAAGCACTAGAAGATGATTCATACTCAACAGCAGGCTTTTAGGCTCAACATTGGCCATTGCTGTGACTGCTATCAATGAAAAAGCCACTAAAAGGCTAAGTAGGCTTGTAACTGTGACACAGTCATACAAATCCACATTGAAGTCCAGATGACATTTTATACTGTTGTTAATGAAAACAAAATAGGACTGAAAAGCAGTTGTTGTAGTAGTCGTTTGTACCTGATGGAGCTCTACTAACACTCTTTGTCTGTGAACAGTGAAACCACACAATGGGACAATTACTAGAACACACAACACACACAACACAAGCTAAATACACATTTTGTCTCGTGTATCTATTGTCCTCCAACCAATAACCAACGTATCATTTGTATCTGTGCTCTACTGAGACCTCACACACTGGAAAATGATAATGAAGGAGGGATCAAACTGAAATGTGGAAAGGATGAAAGGACAAAATTCCAGGTGAGAAGGGAAAGTGGTTGAAGGCTGGGGGGGGTGCAATTTAGCCAATCAAGCTTCTTATCTAAAGTTCATCCATGATGCCACGTTGAATAAGAGATGCTGTTCAGTGCTAACAGCTGCTTTAGTGCATGATGGCTGGCAGATTTGGGCTGAGTTCAATATGACATGTTCACTTTCTTCACTTCTGTCAGTGTTGTTCAAAAAAAAGAAAAGGAAAAAAAGTAAAGAAAAATAACAAAAACATATAATTATGGAAGTATTACTTGTATAATTATTTTTTTTTAAATATATAAAACCTACATTGTCTGGTGAGACTGGATGGTTTCACTAATGAGGCTCTATAAATAACTGATGTCTTTTTTTAAAAAGTATTATTCTGCTGTTGAATGTGCTGCTGCTGTGAAATCTGATAATTATTATACATGCCACAAGCAACAAACACTTCAACATATATTCTTTGACGTAAATAATAATTTTGAGTAATTACGCCTTAGAAATATAAATGGTTATTTTTATTATTAGAGTAAGGCTGCTGCTGCTGCTGCTGCTGCTGCTGCTGCTGCTGCTGCTGCTGCTGCTGCTGCTTTGCCCTGAAATCGGCCAGCTGAGGTGATTTGGGCACCTGGTTAGGATGCCTCCTGACACCTCCCTCTGAAAGGTGTGCCAGGTACATCAAACAAGGAGACCCCGAGGCAGCCCCAGAACACACTGGAGGAACTATCTAGAATCTCTTCTAGCCTGGGAACGACTTGGGATCCCCCAGGAAGAGCTGGAGGGTGTTGCCAGGGTGAAGGATGTCTGGGTTCCCTCACTCAGACTAATGCCACTGTGGTCCCAGACAGGCACTGGATGGATGGATGGATGGGTGGATGGATGGATACGTTTTTGTGTTGTTTGTTTCAAGTTTCAACGGTTTATTGCAACCTTTCTGAAAGGCAGCTAAGTCAGGTGTTATATAGGAACATCAATGCAGGGCCTATTATGATCTGCTAACGGTACAACCAAATCTGTCATGGAAGATAATGTTAGACATACAATTTGGAATCCAAGCTCATTTGTAAGCTGTCTAGTGGTCTAGTGATCTGGATATGTAAGTTGTAAAAGGAAAAAGAATGTTTAAAAAAATTTACTGGAACACTTCCAACATTGGCGCCCTCTACTGGCCAGTGCATGCCTCTAGGAATAGTGCTCGGCCATGAGGTGATTTTGGTGAAGTGGGCACAGTCAGTATTTTAGCTTTTAGGTTTTCGGCACCTGATGCTTGGAACAATTTACAGTCTGAACTTCATCTTCAAACTCTGGTGTTTTATATGAGTTTTAATGTAGCTAATTCATGTGTTGCCTGATTCTTTCACTGTAACTGTGTTGCTGTTGTCATGGCCCTGTAAAAGAGATGCTTGATCTCAATGGGACTAACCTGGTTAAAAATAAAAAAATATTGCAGGATGATGTGAAGCCCAATAGTTTGGAAAAAAAACAAAACTTTCTTTTGAATGAACCCCATTCATTTCAAAAGAAACATCTGTAAAGTCAATTTGAGCATCAGAAAAACCCTAAAATGACTTTCATCATCATTTCTAATAACAATGAATAAGCCCTGCTCAGAGGTTTCTAATGCACATGCTGTATAGGCCCAAACAAGCTAAAACCAGCACAAATATCCTGCAATCATACTTTACTCTTGTATAAGGTGTAATCTTCAGCTCTTGTTGGAATCATGTTCTAAAGCTGATTATTTAACTTTATAGCCATTTTGGAGGCTGCATTTTGCGATGATGTTATGCTGACAGATGTTTCTAATCTTTCATGCACACCATTTACATCACTGAGTGTAAAAAAAAAAACCCTCAGTATGTAACCAAATGCAATTCAACAGCAGCACAAACTACAGCTTCTGAATAAATACATTGTAAGTGAATGTTTTGAACAAAAACTCAACATTAGAACCTTGATGAGGAGGATTTATTGCAGGGCTGTTGTCTTTCGTCTTGGTGCACATAATAAATTGGAAACTGAGTTTGTTATACACATTCATAATGTCATTCTAACTTTGGAAACAAGAAAAAAACAGAGCTTTTAAAATGTAGTGGTTTCTGGTTGGCTCGAGTTGTTTTCCTTTTCTGTTTTTTTAGCTACTCATTCCACCTTAACAGGTATCCGAAGGTCTTATGAGGTCTTTGGCTCGTGAAACCTTGTATACACTCTGTACGTCTCCATCCTCACCTCCCTTGACACACTCTTAAAGTCATCCATCCCGCCTCTCTTCCATCACCTTCACCCGTCCAAATCAGACATCAAAAGAACAACAGTCTGGCTGGTTTGCCTCGTCTTACCTCAGTCTCAATCATCCATTCATCATTCCTTCCATCCCCCCCACTCTCCACCACATCCACCACCACCACCACCACCACTGTGTACCGAGGCTACCCTCAGAGAGCATGCTCAACATCTGTCGCCAAGCTGTCATCGAAGTGTACAGTCTCTGTGGTTGCCTGCGCGGGCCTCATTATGCTGTGTCCTGTATAAACAGGCAGCTGCTGCCGTCCCACCTGGCCATCTCCACTCTGTTGCTATTACAGAGACTGTTAGGCCATTAAAGATTAGTGGAGCACACCAGAGTTCACACACTAAATAACAGAGTGGCAGAGACATGCAAATATGAAGCTGGATTTCTGCCATTAACTTAAACCACACCTGGATGCCTTTCTAGCTAGAATATACACTAACGTTAGTACATGTATGCATTTAGATACTCTCAGATATGACCCTGTACTTTATGCTGTGTCCACTCAAAAGACCCCCAGCTCTGGCAGTGAAAGCTTTCCTCACGGACTTGGCAAGCTTGATGAAACCATTCTCACTCTCATTTTGGATTAGGTTATTTCACATGGAATACATTTGACTCTGGACAATTTAAATGTTTGTAAGGACAAATCGATCAAAATAGGATATCTTTCACCGATATACCGTATGGTGGGTGGGGGGAAATAATTAGTTTCTAATAGAGTTATGAATCCTGTCTTGTACAGTTTAAAATTGATTCATTGATCCCAAAAAATAGGTTATGTTATGCTGACAAAATAGAAAAGTTGTAATCAATGAATTGATAGAAGAGTGTGTCCATCGGCAAATCTAATTCCATAAATGTTGAGATTCCCTCTCCTGAAACTGCGACCAAATCTACCTTTGGGTATTAATAAAGTTACCTTGACCTTGACCTTGACCTAACTGATGGACAACAAAACAAGTAACATGCAGCCACGTACTGTACTGTAACATCATGACTTTTAAAAAAACCTATAAACTTTGGTACAATGTCCTTCGCACCTGTAATTGTTTGTTCTCAGTCTCTAACAGACCTTTGATACTCCACTCTCATATCTACCACACTGTTCTTCAGTCTCTCTTTCCACACTGAACTTCCTACAACCTATCAACACATGCTCAACAGTTTCCTTGCAGTCTAACATTTACGTGACACTGTCTTTTCGTGATGCATAAAGTAGCATTGAGTCCTGTGTGTCCTCATCAGCAGCTCCACATGGCCGCTCAGCCCTAACTACCAGCTCTACATGCTGGTAATCATGTTGTACTGATCACACACCATGTAGGCCCATGTTCCATTTTTCAAATATGCTGGGAGGAAGGGTTGTAGTAGAATTTGAGTGACTGATTTTGATGATGTCATCAATAACCTTCATGTGTCATTCTGAAGTGCATGGACCAACAAACTCCTATTTTGTTGTTTAATTTGGAGGACTAGTTGTAACTGCCGCTTTGGTTTTATATTTAAATTCACTGTACTAACAACATGAGTGAACGGTTTGACACAGTGCACCAGAATAGCAGTCTAACAAAGAATCCATGATTCCAATGATTCCCACCAAATGGTGTGTATTTGTCATGGAGTGACTGTGAGATTTAGCAGTTGCTAAATTGATGCTATTTCTGGTACTGTTGATGCTGCCATAAAACACTATAAAGCTGCATATAAATACCACACAATGGGCCAGATGCAAGAACCACTCGTACGCACAGATTCGTTCTTAAACCATGCGTACGAGTGATTTACGAGGATTTGCCGCATTCACCAATTTCCTCGTATTTTGGATTTTCTCTTAGGTACGAACAAAATTTACGAGTGGTGCAGACCTGTCGTACCTGTCACGCACAACCAACCTGCAGTCCTCCAAAGCAATAAAACATGACTGTTACTGTCTAATTGTCTAATGGCAGTTTGCCAACGATATCATGTCTTTGGGAGGGAACTCAATTTTTTCCGAGGGGGGGAGTGACATCATATAGTATAAGCAAGATATGATAATCACTTAATGAACACATAACACCCCCACATGGGTATCAAGACCAAACAACATTGTATGATACAATACAGCCAAGCACGCTACGGTAGCTACAGAGTAACCTACTGCCATTACTGCCTTCTGCACTACCACAACTTAACTATACAGAAACTTATGCTGCTACTTCCTACATATAAAATTTTTTATTATTATTTATTATTATTTTATCTTACTGCCTATCCATTCTATTTTTTTATTTTTATTTTTATATTATTATTAGTAAATGTCTTGTGCACTTCAATGTTTACTCTTTAGTGTTAGGAAACATCTGTCTTATCTGTTGTGCCTGTGCACTTTATCTGTTCCACCGTGGGATAGTGAGAAACGTCTTCTCGATTCCTTTGTATGCCTTAACATGTGAAGATATTGACAATAAAGCTGACTTTGACTTTGATACTTCTTCTGCCTGCTTGCCCTGCGTTGTCATCCCGGGTGTTAGCAGGTCTGTGCTGACAACAATCCGGCAGCAGGTGTAACATCAGCAGTTGAGCTTCAGAGTCAACTGACTTGGATTTTCTTTTTAACATCACTGTATGCTGACTACCACTTAATAGAGAAATGAATAATGTCGATCCGCAGGCTGAGTGTACATTATACTGTCAGTATTTTAGAGACCCCTGAGTAATGGGTGTGAACTACAGGGGATGTAGGCAATGAGCAAGTGTGTCCCGTTCATTAAATTGCACTTCTGAATCCATAATCATGATGACATTACCCTGTTTGTAAAATGATTAGGCTATTTAGTATAAAGAAGTAGGCTATTTAACAATTTAGGTAGATATATCAGTCATTTAAATTGACAATTGAAACTATGATATAATGCAAGCTTACAATATAAATGTTAGCGGCCGAAACTACAACGCGACTTGTCCACAGCTACTTTTCCACAGTTACTTTTCCACAATATAAACTGACTATTTATTAATAACTTCATTTAATTGAAATATTGCTTATCGAATTAATAGTTTAACTCCCTGGCTGATGACATCCTCTGGCATAATTCATGCTCAGTCATTTTTGTTTTTATTTCTGTGATGCTGCGCGCAACAGCTGAGACGGCGTTCACAGCACAGGTCTTTTTTCCTCATTCTTTGTCTTTCTCAGGACCTTTAATTCCACCACTAACACTAAATAATAATATGTGTTTCTGTTGATCTATTTCTGAGTGCGGGACCTCAGTCTGAGAGCTCGTAAAGTTCTTATTCTTAGTCTTTAGTGCCATTTTCATGAATGGAGATTCTCCACAACCTGCCGGTCGTCTGACCTTATTTGGTATTTTTGGGGGCGTCATTCATGTTAATTTACTATTCTCAGGAACGCGCGTTCATTTAGAACAGGTGGGATTCATCATGTGTACGAAGGTCATTGTTTCGACTGTTTCCTGGTGATACGAGTGTTTGGTGAATCCGACGTGGCTCACTCGTAAATTCCACCTCACGAAAAAAGTACGACATATTTAAGAAGAAAACATGAACATATTCTTGCATCTGGCCCAATGAAACTACACTGTCTTTAATACCAATAAACTGATAAACCAACAACTTGGTGTAATTGATATTTTGTATATTTATATATGTATATTGTGTTTTTCCTTAAACCCAAACCATTAAATAAGTGTAAAATCTCAATGATAGATACAAAATAATGAATAAAGTTTTGATTAAGATAAAAAGAGTGGAGCATTATATAATTCATTAAACACTGACATCCAAAATGTGAGTTTTTTTCCAGGAGAACTCAAATGCCTCACTGAAAAGAACAAGATGAACTTCAGAATGTTTTCTTTCAAAACAAATTGGAGCCAAATTATATTTTTCAAATTGTCTCAAGTAAAAAGAGAGCAAAGAAAGCCAAGCAGAGGTGAGTGTATTTTCTAATGATTTAAGGATAAAAATGATCTGTTGTATTAATATCTAAAAGATGATGCTTTCTTTTTTTTAACTAATCAAGATTCACAGATGTGTCAGTTTAATCAGAATTAATGGGTGGTGGGAAGGGGATGAACTGCAGTTAAACTGGCTTTGCTGTTAAAATGTAGCTCAGATGTAGCCAGTGTAGCTAATCAAGAACAACTTAGACTTGCTTTTTAATGTGCTTTTACTCTAACTGTACTTTAAAACATGTCTAATTATTTAAATACATATCTTGCCATCTGGATTATCCCACTTTGGGTCTTGTAAAAACTGATAGAAAACTCATCCTATATGATTATTTCATGAGTTGTCAAAATATAATGAAATTTCCTTTTTTAACAGTGCAGACATTGAAATGAATCTGTATTATATTGTGTTAAAAGTTACTTCATAATTGCCAAGACTTATCGCAATATCACTTGCTACAATATAAAGAAAAGTTTGGGATGCAAGGGCCCTTGAAGCTCCTCTTGGTTATTCAGTGATTCCCGATGTTGTCAACTCCTTTTATTTGACTTCATAATATGTCTTCCACCTCCGCTAGTTCCATGATGGACAGAGGCACTGAAAAAACCAACCTAGAAGTTGACCAAAAAATGACACGCCACAAGAGGACGGCAGATCCAGACACTGATCAAAGGACCAAGTTCTGCCGAGCATCACCCACCACTTCTGCCCAGACTGACAGCACAGAACGCAGGGATAAAAGGTTGAAGAGGCGGATTGATGTCACCCAAGAAAGAAAGGATGAGCAGAAAAAACCTGCAAGGGATGACAAAGGAAGGAACCGAAATGAGCCCACTCCTAGCAGGAGTGAACTCACCTGCCCTCCTCGCCAGTGGATCTCCTTGAAGAGAATCCTGAATGTGGAAAACAGTTTGGTCTTCGGGATGGAGATGCTACCTGCCTACAGCAAGACCTCGCACTGCTTTTCCTCCTCCTCTTCCTCCTCCTCCTCCTCTCTTCCAGCCTCCCTCCCCTCCCACACTGCTTCTTCTTCTTCCCTGTCAGTGAGTCAGGCCCATAAATCAATGGATCAAAGGCATGGACCTAATCTGAGCTTTCTGCCTCCAATTGACAAAGGGCTGTTTGCGTTGTTGCGAGACGCCAACTTCTACTGCGGCACAAAGGCATACACGACGGCTGTTGGCTCCCTCAACACTGCCCTGCAGGTACAGTACACACATACACATTCCCTCCAAAAAACCTCTGTAAAACCACCATTATTGTAGATTTATTGTTATTTTTGTGGTTTTTTTTATTCATGCACCTCTCTAGCCAGGGGGAAAGAAAAGCAACATCAAAATTTACTGGTTGCTACCCTCTGCTCATTGCTCCCTTTCCCCCTTTAACCCGCTGCTGAGAACTGTTGGGCCTTATCTGCTGTTTTATGCCCAATACTGAAACAGATGAGAACATATGGCTGCAAAATATGACTGCACCCAGGAGGATGAGGCTTATGGGCCAAACTTGAGCAGGTGTAATGTGCCAGAAGCAGTAGTGGAAAGTAACTAAGTACATTTATTTAAGTGCTGTAATTTTGAGGTACTTTTACTTTACTTGAGTATTTCCATTTGATGCTGCTTTATACTTCCAATCCACTACATCTCAGAGGGAAATATTGTACTTTCTAAAAAACACTTGCTCATTTCAACAGACCACTACACATCCTTGGTCTTAGTGCCAGACAGATATATCGGTCAGCTGATATTATCGGCCAATATTGGCGTATCACAGATATATCGGTATCAGCATATATGTTGGAAATGCACCAATATTTTTTCAAAGTTATAGATAGCATTTTATGTATATTTGATCCTTTTTCTTAATTCATGTTAATACATACGTAGGTTTTTTTTGGTGTGTTTCATCTTCTCCTTGTGTGTTTGATAACCACATTGCAAAAAAAGTGTGTTTTATGTCCATATTCTGTATATGTAAGATTATCGGCCGTATTGATATCAGAATTTGTTTTACTCCCTGATATCAAAATCGACCCCAAGAATCCGGTTTCAGTCAGGCTCTATATCGAATGCTCACAAACTTTGGATAGCTATCATTGAGTTAACTGACTTGTTCAATCATTTTACTGATTTTATGACTCTCTATCACTCTATTTGTGTTACCGCTACACAACATTGTGAGTTGTTGGTTGGTTATGTAATACATTTAAAACACACACACACACCCACACACACACATGTTCAGCTTGAACTCCTTAGTTGTGTGTTTGGCTGTCATCCACCTGGATGATACTGAATGTAAGATGAGGCACTTACTCTCAAGTTCACACAACTCAGCTCCCAAAGCATCCTGATATAATGAGAGGAGCAAGAACACTGTTCCTGGCTAAATGCAGTCTTTGAATCAGGACAGTCCTTTTGGCCGTGATTAACACCACAACTACAGCCAAGAATGTATATTGAGAAAGTGTTGTAACTCTGTAATCACTGCTTGAGGCCACCGTTCAACAAAAGTTACAATACGCATTCTGGCTTTAAAACGCAGTGTGAGACTAATCTTTCCGGAAACATTTACTCTTGGTTAGTTTGTCTTTAAATTCAACACATGCTGACCTCAGTCTGACGTTCTGATGGCCATGCTCACTTCAAAAAGACAAGACAAATCCACCACCGATGATTGCAGCAGCCCTCATTAAGATGGCTGAAAGTCAATGCTGTATTAATACTACTTATCTTGTTAAAACCCAGACTTTTGTTCTCATTCTGCACTGTCACTCACAGTTTAAACTCATTGTTACTGCTTCATTAATAGACTGAGGGAAAGTGTGTTGAGTCCAACTGATCATTAGTCCTGATGCCATTTCTGTAATCTGTCTTTCTCAAACATCTGGTATGCTTGGTTGTCTGAAAGTAAAAAAGCATATTTAACACAAAACTTTTCTCCCATTCTTACTATATTGGAGTTCTTATAAATTCTTCATCTTCTTCGCACTCTTCTTCGCTCTAGCTCGTCTCTAAAGGCCACGTGTTGAATGACATGCGGCGTGCAGACCCTGATGACATCAACCTGGTGATCAGCAACATCCAGGCCAGGCTGGTGGTCTGCTACCTGAGGATGAAGAAGCCTCTGCTGGCCCTTGAACATGGGCACAGGTCAGAAGATTCTACATACCTCTTAACACATACCTACAGCTCAGTCTGTCAAACACATCTGGTTCACTGTAGCTCTAGTTGAAAAAGAAAAAAACACCTCCCGTAGTTACACTGATCCTCGCACAAATTCTTCCTGGGTCTCTCAAGAAATACACAGAATGAAAATCTATCCTGCCAGATGGTAATTTGTCTTATTACTCGTCCTAAACAAATAAATTCAATCAATTACAATCCAATTTTCTTTTGTTTTATATTGTTGCTTTGCTCTTAACGTCAATTCACACAAGAAGTGGACCGGTTATGTCTTTGCCTCTCTGTTTGTTTGTCTGTGTTGATTCTTCCATCAACTGAACTGAATTTTAATTAGATGAAATGTAGGACGTTTTATTATTATTATTTATAGAATGTTTTATTTGTTGTCCTAAGGGGTAGTACAATAAGAGGAAATAACAAAATAACAAGAATAAGAGATTATAGCCAAAGCCCCATGAGGAGATGATTCTCATTACAAACTGGAAAACAAAACTGTTGGATGAATGAGGAATGAAGAGGCAGCGGCTTACCTGTTCTTCAATCTACAACATTAGTTGGGCAAGTTTGGCCTGAGCATGACTCCAGAAGAAGAAAAGCCATGTTGTTCCCCAAACTGCATCACCTGGATTCACTTAGTCTCAACTATCACCTTAGTCACCTTAGATTAGACCAGTGGTCTCCAACCCTGCTCCTGGAGAACTACTGCCCTGCATGTTTTAGGTATCTCCTCAAACACATCTGATTCTAATTATTAACTCGTTACCAAACCCCTTGATGAGCTTCAGCTGCTTAATAACGAGTCAATAATTAGAATCAGGTGTGTAAGATACCTAAAACATGCAGGACAATAGATCTCCAAGGGCAGGGTTGGAGACCACTGGATTAAGGAACTTAATATTATTGTGAGCATCCATGTTTGACACTTTTGTCAGATATGTTGGTGCTTTCAGTAAAATACAACATTTTCAGTTGTAATTAGTCTACATGTGAAGTTTAGTCTACATCATTCTCCTGGTAGAAGGAAATGTTGAGTGATGTTAGATCTTTTTTGGGAGTTTTGACTAAAGACCTGTCCACACACAGGAGGTGTGTTGTCAGGTATGTTTTTTTTATAGTCGTCCTTGCCATGCAACTGTCCACACAAGCTGTGCAACAACCTGAAGTCTCAAGTTTCTTTAAACGTCATCTGTTTGGTATCTGAGCACTGGCACAAAATCAGGTGACCTACATGCAGGACTGTGTCGACACTGATGGAGGACTGAAGTTTCTGCTTCTGGCGTGCTTTCACCATGCTGTCCATGTAGACACAGTGTGCTATGATCTTCTATGAATCTTCCATCCATAAGTCAAAAGCCAAACTTGTTGCGGATTGGATATACAGTAGATTTAGCCCTGCGTTCATGTTGATAATCAAACTGAACAGCTATTTTGTTTCACTTCATACATTTTGCCTGAATTTGTGTACATAATCCTATATTTAGATGTTTAGATGTTTTAGACCCTAACCAATCAGGAGCACTGAACATATCTGTTACATCATATTCAATCCACCCAGATGTTGCGGCAGCTGTTGCTAGGAGCAGTTAACTGAGGTTTTTCCACATTGATCACAGAAATACATTGCTTTAAGAGTTGTTATTCCTGTAACAATCCATACAGTTGTGTATGAACATATTAGAAAAACTAGATATCTGACTCAAAATGATGTTCACTAATTTCAATGAAAATATGTTGCCCATTGCATAAACTAAACACGTTTTCTAGCTTAAAGGATTTCTTACATATTGTGTGGTCCACTGAACATGCACATTAGTGTTAAAATATAAAACATAATAATTAGACAATGTTGGCAGTTTGATGTGTCCTTTCATTAGTTTTACAGCTGTCTCTTTTATGTCTATGGAGAAAATCCATTTTGGGCCTCAGTGTATTAGTTTGGAGTGTCCACCAAGACTGAGTGGTGGCACCATATCCAGCTTTCTTAATAAATTCATGGTGTAGTTAGGTAGCTAGCTCACTATGTTGGAAGTTGACTTCCTCATTATAGATCCCTCCTACTAAGCCCTGATTGGTGGGCTGCCTCTCCAACTGGGGGAAGCAACAATTAGGTCTTTTGGCATCAGTTTCAAGCATGCTTTTGTAGGACACACAGGGTGCCAACCTGCTCATCAGGAGGTCACACACTGTTGGCGCGGCAACAGGAGCAATTTGGGGGTTGCCTAAGGACACATCGACATGTGGACTGGAGGAGCCGGGAATCGAACCGTCAATCTTCCGATTAGTGGACGACCGCTCTACCTCCTGAGCCACATCATTAGTTTTAGAGACAGGTGGAAAAAGGTTTTTCCCTTCTCCATGCACCTTGGAAGTAGGTGAAGTTGTGCAAGAAACAGTCAAAGTTTTGAGTCTAATTAGACTCCAGGCAATCTAGTGGTTGATTCTGTTGACAATATTTAGTCAGCCTATTTATGATCTGCAGGTTGTAGCTTTCCATGTCGATCTTCTACATAGAAAGCTTACTATGTAGAGAGCTTTCACACATAAAGACAGTCCAGAATGGGTATAGCTAAGGTCAGATGTTGTATTTATGCAATACAATACATAATTTCTTGTTTTAGTAAGAATGCAGAGGATGAACTGTTGACCTCCTTCCTCCTATTATTAAAGCGTACACTCACTCAGCCGGCCTGAAGCTAACTAACAATTTTACATCCAGATATCTGTGAAAATAAAAACTCACTCTCTGTGCATGTTTAACATTTAACTCTCTGGCTCCAAACAAGAGCAGCCGAGAGCAAGTTCCAGAGTCAAACAGGCTACTTTGGTGTCTCTTGTGATTGGTTCACTACTTGAAAGCACATTTGAAGAACTCTCATCTACATTTTGCCTGTTTGACCCATGAATCTTTCGCTTTCGGTAATCAAAGGCAGATTTCACCTGGCTTTTACCAGGGTTTAAAACCAAAAAATCCAACATATCTACAGGACAGTTTGTTAAAATAATAACTCTGTGCTGCTCGCACATCACCCAAACACAGAACTGTGGAATTCGTGTTGAACTGCATGAGTGAAAGGGGTTAATGTAGTGGTAGGACTCATGGACTAAAACCAAATATACAGTCAGACACCCTTGACAAATACATAGGGAAACAGAAGCTCCATGTTAATGAAAATGGGAGATAATGGATGGATATTGGACTTGTATTATGACAAGCTAGTCATTGCATCGTTCTGGTGTTAGCAGATTCATTCAGCCAGAATTTTTTACCTAAAACCTGCATTCATTGATTTTTTGGCTCCTTGAGGGCATTGCAACAAGCTGTGTTGTGACAATGACGTTACATACTTTGTAAAGGTGTTATGGAAAAATTAAAGAGTTTGTACATCCAGCAGACAATCAGCAACATTAGAAAGTCATGTTTGTGTCCACCTGATGGATTTTGTTTAGCTCTGCTTTGGTCTCAACCACTAAGAAAACCATTTGGCTTTTTAAAAATTAAATGCTCCACTATGTTCACCAGCTAGTCTTTTCTTTTCTTTTCTTTTTTATATCAAACATGCTTCTGATCCAACCATAAATGTAATGAATGCTACTCTCTACACGCTGTATGTGTTATTACACATAGGTTATAAAAGCTCTCCTGGTTGGATTTCTTTGTTAAAGAACAGACAACAAAGCAGTTTGTTGTGAGATATACTTCCATCTTTCCATCGTCTGGTGAAGCCATCTTTCAAGTGAACTTCAAGTTGTTCTTGATGGATGAAACAACTCAGAAGCAGCTGCTCCAATGCTCAATGTCATTTCACTAGTTAGCTAGTGTATGTACCAGGATTTGGCCACACTTGGTTTACAAGAAGACATGATTAGAATGCTCTGAATTTGCAAATTCAAGAACAGCATGAATGATTTTGACATTTGCGCATTGTTTGGGGGAATGGATTTAAAGATTATTATAATGATGTAAAAATAAGAAAACAAGTGGGAAATGAATAGAAACTGTAACACCTGTCTGGTTAAGTAATAGAGAGTAAATGAGAAAAACAATCAATACATATAAGTGTGTATGTCACGCACTCTTTTGGTCTTGCACTCCTATAAAACTCCAAAGCTCAGTACGTTCAGAGGTCCAAACTCACAAACACAAGACTCAAACTTGCCAGCACTCATACTGACACTTTGCAGGTTGGGTAGTAACTCTAGTAAATGCTAAGAAAGACAGGCATGTCCTTTCACAGTAACTGAACAGACTCAAGAATGATTACTGTAGCGACGGTACTAAGCTCAGTTTAGTCTCACTGGTGAAGTCTGGATTTAAACCATGTCATAAGTGATACAGAAATATGATAATTATAATAAAAATAGGGCAACCCCAGCTGGGTTGAGATGTGGTTACTGTGAAGGACATAATAACATATGATACAGATACATTTCATTTTTGTACTCAAACCATTCAGTGAGCCCTTATATCATGCTTTTGTTAGTTTTTTTACATTCATTTATTCAGATGTTTCCTTTAATTTGTCACTTATCTTTATACAGATCATAAAAACCAGATGTCAGAGAACTGGGATTGTGACTAAAAAAGAGTCATTTCCCTCTGATCATGAAGAGAATCAATGAATAACTCTCCGTTTCCTTGACCAGCTGCTGTTAAACTGTGTCTTCAGAAAGGCACTGAACCCAGAGTTCACCAGTGCAGCTATGTGGTCGCACTGGGCAGCTCCCACTGTTAGCATGAAGCAGGGTCTAACTAGGGGGGAAAAAAAAGAACGAAAGAAAAAAAAGACGGTGAAAGTGTCTGTTGTGGCTGGTTAGTTCAGATTGTTTTCTTGACCTTGTCGAGCCAACAGAGCACTCAATTAGCAGCAGCGTGCAGCCCGACCCCCATCTCCCTCTCTCTTTCTCTATCCTTCACTCTCCCTCCTGTTAACTCTTCTTCTGTTAATACATGTCTCCTTGCTCAACTGACTTCTGCATCCTCTCTTCTTTTAGCCTCTTTTCTTCTCCTCTCCTTACACCAAACTCTCTCTTTTGTGTTGTCCTGCTCTCTTCCTCTTCTGCTCCCTTCTCCTCCTCATCACTCCAATCCACTTATCTCTCATTTCCAATTCCTGTGGTTCTTTCCATCTATGTCAACCATAAGCAAGGCGAATGATTTAGGGAATTGAAGTCCTTCGTTCTCTCTCTCTCTGTGTGTGTGTGTGTGTGTGTGTGTGTGTGTGTGTGTGTGTGTGTGTGTGTGTGTGTTGCCTTTGTCATAAGTGGACAGAACACAAGACAGTAAAGTGCAGCCATTAAGGTTTTCAGAAGCAGCTCTTACGTTAAGTATGAGATGACAAACCGGTATATGTGGCTATTTTTTCCCCTATCACTGTTCATTCTTAGTCCAGCTGTAGAGTAAAGCTGCCAAAAGCCCACTGTGCTATTTGCTAAACGGTTTGCCTTCTTGTTTGTCTGACATAAACCCTTTAAAGTCTATTTATTCAAATCAGGCAAGCTATTCTATTAAATCTCATGTTTTATCCATTTTAAATGATTTAATCCTCCAAAATATGTCAAATAATACCCCCAAAAAACACAGCACAGCTGCTTAACATCTGCCCTGTTTTCTTACAGTGCAAAATATAAAAATGTGCATTTCTAGCCAGGTTGCTCATGTCCTGTACCAGGAGAATAGTATTATTATTACATATTCACATATGAAGCTGGTAATGTCTCATGGGGAAACCAAATCTACATGAGATATGGTCCAAGTACTCTGATCCACTGCTTATTATTTTAATACAATGGAGACATTTTAGAAAGTTCATGACCAGATAAACGCGATAACATCTTTATTATTTATGAATTATAATATGGAGTATATATATATAGAAATGAGTCCAAGTTGTAAACCAATGTTTCTGATTGATTCCCTGATAGATATCAAGGATAAAGGTGTAGGGTTGGTTTTACCATAATTGGGGACATTTTTTTATGTATTAATATGAATGTGTGTATAGGTGTGTTTGCCCTCATATTTACATATCCATACACACACATACTGTAGTTACACACCCATAAAGTAATGATTATTTCAAGCATTCGCTGTATTCAAAATGCAACGGCTCATTATTTGCTCGTCAAATTGATTTTCTTCAGATTGTCAGATGTTTTACATCTAAATTATTCATGTAAATATAAGATTAAATATGAGAGTAAAATAATAAGAATAAAAGAACCAATAGGTGCTGCTGTATGCAACTGTCATGCTCCTTTTGTCGGAGCTTCACAACCCAATCCACAGTCTGCCGTATCGTATATATTAAATGTTGTGGTAAAGCTGCAGCTACCAGAATATTCCTGATAAAATGATGCATTCATATTTACCTTATGAATTTTGTGTATTTGGTTATTTACGTATAAAATTAACTGACTAAAATACATTTTGTTTGGTATTGTTTGAAGCATTTATTTCAGTGCAAAAATCATCATTATTCACCCAGAAAAAACTACTTCCTGGGATTACTAGATTATTACTAGATCATTATTTTTTTAATCTGCTCAAGATACTCATATGATGTTCCCACTAAATTCTCTTTTTTCTGCTTTTGGGGCAGCTGTGGCTCAGGAGGTAACTGGAAGATCGGTGGTTTGATTCCTGGCTACTCAAGTCCACATGTTAATGTGTCTTTGGGCAAAATACTTAACCCCAAATTGCTCCCAATGGCTGTGCAAACCATGTATGAATGTGTGAATGTGAGTTTCCCCCTGTTGAAGAGGTTGGCACCCTGCATGGTAGCCCTGCCATCTCGTGTATGAATGTGTGTGAATGGGTGAATGTGACATGTGTGTAAAAGCACTGAGTGTTCAAAAGACTGGAAAAGCTCTATATAAGTACAGTCCATTTACTATTACCATTTGGCTTTTGGGTTTAAGCAGTCATTAAAAGCAGAGCTGCAGAATGTAACCAAAATCACCACACTAACCAATTAAAATGCAACAAAGAATACATGAGAGTAATCATTCATAACAAACAAAGATTATTTGGCTTTGTATTATAACTCATATTTCATCATAAAGTTTAAATAGACTTGAATTATATCTTATAGGCAGTTTCATAAAATAAGATAAAGAGTATTGTCTGGAAGAAAACACACAATTTCTCTAGCTCTATGTACAATATAAAGATCATATCAGATCATATCAAAACACCTGACGTGATGAAACGCACCCTGACCTGCTTTTTGTCTAATAATGTATACAAGTGTCCTGTGATCTCACAGTGGGTGTAACAGAGCTTTTCAGCTGCAAACAGCTGCTATCTGCTGTGGGAAACCAAACTGTGAAGTTATGAGCCGTAAACCCAAAGAGGGAAATGTGCTATAACACTGTCTAACACTGATTCTCTGTAGGTTAGTCTCGACAAGCAACACCTCTCACATTACACGCATATGGAAATATTGCTTAGTGCAGCTTTAAAAGTGTTAACTGTCAGTCAAACTTAACATTTAATGAATAGATCAATATGTTAATGTGGTGAATAAAAGAAGAATACCTGACAAAAAAAAAACAACAGATCAGTTCCTGCTTGTTGCCGTAGCTTGAAAAGTGAAAATAAATAGTTTAACTGTGAGTCGCCACTTCCTGTCAGCTGCCACTGTGCCCACGAGCAACCTCCGTCACCTCAGAGGGGACGTCACATGCGTGGCCACAGTTAGTATTCAAGCTGATAGACGGAGTGGAGCTTTTGTTGTTGGTTTATTATGATAGCTCGGAGCCTTTTTGATGAAGGAACACTATTATTGCCGCCTCACATTTCCATAATGTTCCAGTTGTTCGCTTCTCTGCAGGAATCCAATGCCGACTGAATCTGCCCCATAGGAAATGTTGTGGTTTTTTTAACCTAAATGATATTGAAATCTGTCTCTTCCCCCCCCCGCTACCCTCTGGCACCAACTGAAAGCGAAGGAGGAAGTGTCAGACTTGTGTGTCGGGCTGTGTTGAGTGGATGGATTTCAAAACAAGCTCACGTCTTGGTCGTAGCGACGTCCAAATCTGTCAAATACACCATTCTCTCTTTACCCAACTCCCTCAATCTATTCCTTCTGTGCCTCGTTGGCTGTGAGCAGACGGAGAGAGAAAGAAAGAGAGAGAGACAGTGTTTAGTCAGCTTCTGGTAGTGCCAACCCAAGCCTCCCTTGGGCTCCGAGCAAACTTCTGCTGGAGCCCCAGTTTGACCGCCGGAGAAAGAAAACATCTCATACAATCAGGACAACACTGGAGAATACTGCTACACCTGCCTGGACAGGAGCTGAGGCTGGTCCAATGCTGACTCATTATCCAAAAAACCTGAACTGATTATGCATCATAAAACAGTTTGCATGAGGTCCATTCAAACTGCCCTCCTCAGGAACAGCATATTCTAATACTACTTTATACAACAGCTTGGCTGATTGGCATCATGCCCATTCACTGCTCTCCAGGTTTCAAGCATCTGCAAGTTCACGTTGAGCTCGAATTCATAGAAATATATAAAACAGACGGTGTTTCCCAACCAGTGAGTCACAAGATACATATGAGGAGTTGCAAGAAGAGGAGAGCAATGCATTTTAGATGTCCTTTGAATGACAGCATTGGATAACTTGATCTTCCAGATTTTAAAGTTATTTAAACAAAAGGAAGGAAAACCAGTCTTCGTTTGAAATGGTAATGATTAGAAAATCATTTAAATGGTGTTGTAATTTTACCTCATAGAGAAATTAAACTAGCCAGCAGCAAACAACCCAAGTGCAACAAAACCTCTTCTGTCATAATTACTCCGACTGCTGGAGGGCGCTGTCACGTAACCACAAATATTTTGTTTTGGGACACTTGCTGAAACGATTGATTCTGTTGTTTTTTCTTGTGAGGGCAGGCCAGATATGTAAAAGCTACCCTAGATATATTGTGTAGAACTAGATGTTATTATCCCTCAGTTGTACACTTCAGGTATACTGCCAGGACTGGTCAAGTGAGTGATGGCATCCTCTGGGTCGTCAAATGGGCACCCACCTTCCCCCATAGACACTTCCAGAGGGTTCATCAGTGAATCTCGGCATCCTGGGCTCACCCCCTAGATGCCATCTACTCTTTTGGGGGCCCAGGTGAAGTTCTTTATCTTAATCCACAGTCACTGGCTCCCCATTTCAGCGGTTCTTTGACTGCCGGTGGACCTTCCCCTCGCACTCCCATTTCCCAGAGTAGCTTTGATGTAGACGTGGTTATGAACCCTCTACAGCACAACTTTATACGGTCCAGCCTCGTTGTTGCGCATCAGCTACCAGCTCTGCATACCTCAGCTTCTTGCACTCGTAGGCCAGGAGAAACAGAATCTAGTTAGGATTGTTCAGGTTGACAGTATCACTAATAATAGAGTGTTACCTCTGTTGCTATCATAGAGGCATACTGTCGCTATTGATTGCCACAGCAGCTTTACAACATGGTGAAAATATTTCAACAGTGAACATTATTGGGTAGCAGTAGTCAGTCAGTACCAGGAGTTATACCAAGCTGCTGGTTTTAGAATACAGTGGCTCCTGTTTTTATTCCAATTCAAGCATTGCAGATACCAAAGGAATGGTTAATAGGAACAGTTCTCATCAGATTCATCACCATCAATGGTATATTTGGCTGTTTAATTGGAGGATTGAGGTGTGTAACAGTAGACAGTTGGACCATTTTTATAAGTGTTTCTAAGCTCCAAGTACTAACTGTAGGTTAGCTATAAGCTAGTTAGCAACAGCCTCACTGACTGAACTCAGAACACACCTTTTATTAGAGAAAATAACAAGTTGTTTGTGTTCCACATGATGGCTTTGATGTGACTTCTAAAGGCTGAACTATGAAACTAAATAACAGGTCATAAATAATGTAACCGCTCAGTCTAAAATCTATCTATACATTCAGTTGCCAGAGAAGACATACAACAGTTGGTGACTTAGCTGATCAGATTGAAATGTCCCCTCTTTACCACCATGGCAGACAGCTGTGCATCTTGATCAACTACATGATACAGCAGCTCAAGCTGTGTGACACATAAAAATATCAAGGCAGGAGAAGTCCTCCTTAACTATTCATGGAAAGTTAAGTTGTAGTTTAGCCTTACCAGCACCACCAACAACCACACACCTTCCACAAAACCAAAGAAAAAACCAACAAGAGCCAAAAACCTTCCAAATTCCATTCAGGTCATTGTTATGAACCACACAGCTGGTGGAAACAAATAATGGAGGAAACCTTGAGCTGGAGCTTTCAAAGAAGGGTCCTTCAGTTTAGTGCAACTTGGAGTTAAAGGTGTGTCTATGTCTAAAGCCTGATATATCCTCTACCTCAAAAGAGCACACACACCATAGTTTATTTTGACTCAATCCCACACACACACACACGGACGGTGTGTGTGTGTGTGTGTGGGATTGAGCTGCAGGAAATACTAACAAGTGCATCAAATGTAAATCAATCCGCAGCTGAAAATAGCAAATGCACTATTTCCTCCTGAAATGTTCGATAAAAGCTACAAAATCCAGCTGTTTTACTTCATTACATCAATTTCTTTTTTTTAAATTACAACATGTACATATGACACATTCAAGACATTTTCAGTTGGCTTGGAGACATGATATAAAACCAGAAAGTACTGAAAGACGGGTTAAAGCTTCTAGTTTCTGAGTTGTAAGCTGGGATAACAGCTAATAACACTGTGACAGTGTTTCCCATTTGCACTGGCACACACCACCTGGGTTGGTTATTATGATACTGATGTGGGTGTTATAAATATTCCACCCCCTTACACCCAATCTCAGTGTTTCAGAGCATTCAACATTTACAATCTCACTATTACAGGTATGTTCTCTCGCCTTTTCAGCATTCTGACGGGGACAGTTTGAATCCATTATTTTCTCCTCAGATAGCAGCAGAGAGGTGGAGAAACACAGTAAAAAGGAAGATATTGGCAGTGGCAGCAGAGCACAGCCCCACGTTTGAGGTGTGGTTGTTAGAGATGACAAATGTTTCATTGCGGCTGCCTTGTTCTCGCTTGTTTCCTTTCTAAGCAGCTCCCCCCCCCCCCCTCCCCCCCCCCCCAAAACCTGGTTTCATCTGATGTCTGCAGGTTGTTGTGCATGCCGCTGCGCTTTTGATCGTTGTCGTTTGCTTCTTCTTTTTTTTTTATGCAAGGCTGCATTCCTCTCTTCCTCCTCTTGTTTTTTTCTCCTCATTTCATCTCCTACTCATTCTGTCAGAAGCTGGTGTTGTGCAGCAGCCACAAGTTTGTCGTCTTTTGGAAAAATGGTTATTTTAAGAGCCTCCTGCAGAAAAACTGAAATATTGCTTGCTTGTGTGTGTGTGTGTGTGTGTGTGCACGTGTGGGTGTATTTATGTGTGATTTGGCACGTCAAAAAATAGCTGGAGAATGTACTTTGACTTTATCAACACTGTGCTACACTCTGTATTCTGCAGAAAACACAGAAATAGACGGTGGAAGTTTATTATGACATATTGTATTACACTGGCTTTGTAGAGTGTCCTGAAAGAACCTGCAAATATATGTATTAGCAAATTGTAAGGCACACACAACAGGGAGGTCATGCTGTGCTTTTCAAACAGACAGCAAGCCGAATTTTAGAGGTGGCATGATTGCGTCAGAG
The DNA here is from genome assembly GCF_963691925.1 of Scomber scombrus. Lineage (NCBI taxonomy): Eukaryota > Metazoa > Chordata > Actinopteri > Scombriformes > Scombridae > Scomber > Scomber scombrus. The sequence continues at coordinate 3,594,196 of NC_084977.1, read as the reverse complement.
TCAACGGAGACACATAATTAGATCCGAATGTTCCCGTAGCAGCACAATATGATACAAACACATGGACTACAGTCACAGGGTCGTTATTGATGCTCCGTATGAGCAACCTTGATTCATGGCTCCTCCAGTCCGCATGTCAAAGTGTCATTTGGGCAAGATTTCTCTTGATGGCTGCACCAGCAACCTGCATGGCAACTTGCTGCCATTGGTGTGTGAGTGTGTGTGTGTGTGAATGGGGGAATGTGTCTCGTAGTGAAAAGGTGTTTTGAGTGGTGGCTATGTAAGTGCAGTCCATTTATCATTTAAAATGACCAGTAAAATGGGTCGTATTGATACATGGAAATTGCAATAATATCATATTGTGACACAAGTATCATGATAATATCGTATCGTGGAGCCTCTGATGATTCCCACCCCTACTGTTTATACATATGTTTTACTGATTGTGCACAGAGTGATATATGTAAGTACCTGACCCTGGATGTTGTTGTTCAGTGCAGCAGGTTCATGGGCGGGTTTTTAGCATTTTGGCGCACACTGACCAGAGGACATCACCACACTTCAGGATCATATTTATCAAAATGTTGGCTGTGCTTTACTAGACGTGTTTCTGTTTTAACGTTACCAGTTACATTTACTTTGTTACTACGATAAAAGTACTGAGCTGTATTGAGCTGTAACTCTAAAACTCATAAGCCAATGGAGGCGCAGCCTTAAAGAACCCGCCCACGCCAGAGATTTGTGTCAGAAAGCAAAACTCAGGGCGCACAAAGCTGTCAGTGAGAAAGAAAAAGAGAGAACTGTAAACAAAACGAAATGTTATGAAAATAGCAAAAGAATAGTTTAAATGATTACACAGATCATTTGTTTATTTTTTAGATGACTTTTTTTTGCTTGTATGATTTTTATTCTCTCTCAGATTATTATTGATCATGATCTCACCTACTTTTGCTGTTCTCCCCCTTTTTATTTTATTTTATTTTTTACTTGTTCACGCCTGCTGTATCAAGCTGGAGAGAAGTGTGTGTGTGTGTGTGTGTGTGTGTGTGTGTGTGATATTTCTTCTATAACTGGGGGAAAAAAGAAAAATATACCTGTTAACATTGAGGTGAAGGTTAAACATATTTCTATGATTTAAGGAGAGCACTCCACCACGTTTTCATAGAAATAATATTTATTATCTACTACTTATAAATACAAAGCCGTTCAGTGACCCGATGTCTGGAAGTGAGCCTCTCCTGGGAAAAGAACACTACAGTGATGATAGAATATCATTTTAACATGTTTAAATCAACAATGAAATACTCAAATACAAAGTAACAAACAAAAGGGGGGGTGGAGATCCCAGCCAAAATAAACTAATTATTGGGAAATCACTGGGCCAGCCCCGCAGTGGGCCACTTCTACAAGACCACACGTAACACACACAATATCCAAAGATAAAACAAATTAAGTGTAAAGGCCCTTTAATTTGTTAATTTTTGACATGTTTGTCTCTTTAAAAAAACTTTTGTTCCATTTCTGTCTTAGTATTCCAAACATAGGAACTTAACACATTAGATGCTCATAATATGCAAGTAAATGATTAAAGACAAACAGAAGCAGTCAGAATGTATTGTAAGGACAGGTACCAGCATGGAGTCGGCTGGGTTTAGAAGTAGTAAGGCAAAAAGTGCAACTACCTAAAGGCTAAGTAGGGCAAGAGGTAAGTGTTGGGGCACTGTGGATAAAAGATTTTCAATCAGATTATAAGAAACAGCTGAAACTGTGTATAAATGCCAAAACCAGGATATAAAAGCTGAATCCTTTAAATACAGGTTACACATTGTCCCAAACCCACACTACAAAGCAAGTGACTAAATTCAGTATACTCAAACCAGACAGTATGTACACTAAATACGGTCCACACTCATTCTACCTATTGAAACAGACAAGGGAAAAATCTGTATGTGTAGAAGGCAGCAGTACACGCCTGCTGGAATCTCATCAAAAGGAAGAAAAGGAACGTCTGTTTAAAAATCAGCAGGAGACGAGGTGTCGGCTCTGCTCGTTTTCAAATGTGCCGGAGGTCACAGATGATGTGACGTCCATCATGATAAGGTTGTGAAAGGTTGTTTCCATTTAGTATAGGAGATGTAGTGGACCTCATTTATTGTACATTATTGTAGTATAGGTGTGTTGTGATGAGTAGTGTGTAGAAGCTGTTATATTTGATCCAATGCAACATATGTACTGTATACTTCAAAGCTTTTTCTTATGACCCAAGTCCACACAAGGATTATGAGAAAGTATTTATCGTGTGTGTGTGTGTGTGTTATATCCCAGGAGTATCCAGCTGAACCCGAGCCACTTCCAGAACCATTTGCGGCAGGCTGCAGTCTACAGGATGCTGAGAAAACCCTGCCATGCAGCAAAGTAAGAACTCTGTGTGTGTGTGTGTGTGTGTGTGTGTGTGTTGTGTCTATCCACAGTATAATGTAATCACTTACTTCCCACCTGCCTGTGAAACAACATGCACGATGCAGCAAGAGCTCACAGAGATAACTTTCAACCTGTAACCAGATTAGTCCACAGTTTTTAGAATAGTCTTAGCTGACAATCCCGCCAACTTCTCCACTAATATTCCATAAACACTTATTATCTATGGTGTGTGTGTGTGTGTGTTGCTGCACATTTATGTGACAAAAACCCATAATCCATGACACGTGGTGTGTTTCTCCAGTCTGTTGGGAAAGGTAATTGGACAAAAAGATATTGCTTTGATCTCCTCACTGGGTAGCCCTGCGGGGCCTTTTACAAAAAGCCTTCTTTATAGTTCCCCTCACTTTGCCTGCATGCCAACTGCTTCTTATTAAAACCACTTTGGCTTTAGAAGTCTGCATTTTCTGAGTTTGCTGCAAATTCTTATTGTCACAGCGGCAAAGTTTATTGGAGGTGACATTTTTATTTGATTTCTGTTTTTTTACGGAATTCCATTCTGACAGTGGTGCTGTTGCCGATAGCAACCCCTTCTCCCCAATGTGGACTGCTGAAATGTCCAGCTGTACATGATCTTATTCTGCTGTATAGACATAACTTCTGCAACTGACTGATGCATCCACCCATCTGAGAAAGGATGGTGAAGAAAGACGATTGAGGAAGTTATGAAAAGAAAAAAGGAAAGAGAAATACAAATGGATAAATTGGTTGTTTTTTTCTGTGGGTGAACTAATGGGGAAACCCAGAGGTCAGTCCTTTTGACTTCTCTCCCTCCTCTCCACTTCATTTCCTTCTGCCGTCTTGTCCTTTCATCCTCCTGTCCCTTCTCGTCAGGTCAGACGGTGCTGACAGAGCGCGACCTGTCTGTCCGTCCATCTGTCTGTCTAAACCTCTCTGTCAGCAACCCCCCCCCTCCCACACACACACACACACTCACCATCTCTCCCTCTACTGTACTCTCCCTTCATCTCTTGCTCAGGGTTGCTGAGGGATGAGTTGTGTCACAGAGTGAAAAAGCAGACAGGAGAATGGAAAAAACAAACTCAAGGTAGACTTACAAGAGTTTGGTACCAAGTCGCCGTTTTAGTAATCGTAATATTGACGCCATAAGTATTTGAGTGTGATTATTGGTTTCAGAGGGTTGAGTTTTCTACCACTTTTCAAACCTCAGAAATTACAAATCTCACTCATGGGTCACAACTGACTCAAAAGTACAACTGAATTGAAATAAAATAAATGTCCTTTTTGTTTCTGTAGCCTATGTGATTAGCTGAATCTTAATACAGTAAAATTAGAATTTAAACATGAGAACAGGAAATGTGTCCATTTGGGAGTCCAATGTGTATGAACACACAGGTAGCTATATATAATTAATGGTAGGGATGTCCCGATCCGATATTTGGATCGGATCGGCCGCCGATATTAGCAGAAAATGCATATCAATATCGGATCGGCCTGCACGGGAAAATCCCGATCTGGACTCCCGATTCAGTTTGTTTTCAAAACTCTGGTCCGTGTTTTCCAGCGCACCGATGTAGGTAATCCATTCCAGTTTTTTTCAGCTTTTCCCACCAAATCCGGTCCGCGTTTTTCAGCACACCTAGCGACCTGTCCAGCATCCCACTATTTATTTTCTACTCAGCTTTTTTGTGTGTTTTGCTTTTTTAATACAGTTTACAATATTGTTTGCACTGATGGCTTTTTAAGCCTTGGTTTACACTCTTGTTGTTCAAGAGCAGAGCATTGATGCCAATTCAGTTTGTGTGGTTAATTGACTATTTATTATTTTGTCTATTTTGTGTTTATTTAACCCTGTTAAGAATAAACAGGTCAGCTTCTCATTACCAACCATTGTGGATTATTCAAACTAACCTAATTAAGTTGGCTAGTTGTTCTTAAGAGTAAAACCCTTTTCAACATGAGTATAACAACAAAATAAGTAAATATCTTTAATCTTTAATACATGCTTGGATCGGCCGGTATCGGTATCGGCCTATGCTAAAAGCTACAATATCGGTATCGGATCGGAAGTGCAAAAAGCTGGATCGGGACATCCCTAATTAATGGCAATAATGCCAGCAATAAATAAATAAATACATACAAAACACAAAACCAGCAGATGTTGAGTCCAAAGAGTCCAGTTTAAATTAACAGTTCAGTTTGTCCCACCACACACTGTAGGAATATTCCTGATTCCCAAACCTCTCAATGTATGGAATCTGAGTTGTAAGGAAACTATTAGAAACTTTAGATATTCAGTTTTATGTTTCTGTGCTTCTAACACATCGACCAGCAGGAGTGGCGAGAGGAAAAAGGAAGTGACACAGCCTGATTTAGATATTTGTAATGGTAGCCATGCTAACTAGCTGCTATGCAGGCTGGTAGAATGATCAGTTGCATCCCTTTGTTGTTTAAAGAACAGAAGCTGTTCTTAGATGGCTGGAAGTTCTAAGTTGTCTTTGACGTCCAGCTGGGTGGACAGCAGAAGTCAACCACGTCAGTGTCAGAGTCTCTGTGAGAGATGCATGACTACTCATGGTGACAAATGTCTGTCAGTCAGTTTGAGCCAAGCTGACTGACCCCCTCGCTTGCCACTGCTGACCTTGGTGGCTACCATCATATTTGTATTGAAAGTAACAAAGGTGTCAGCGTCAACCGCTGTCTGTGTGAAAGCTCCTTTAGAGTCTGCAGCCATGCTAGCAGCTGTAACAGGCTGTAGTTAACATTTTCCTTTAAAGCACTACTGTCCCTTATGTTAATGGCAATATTAAAAAGGTGCCCTGTGGAGTTTTCCCTAACTGCTACTTTAGATTTACTAAGATCCCAAATGAAGGGTACTGAATTGCGTGCACAGTGCAATAGATTGCATGTTTAGTTTGCGTGTGTTTTGCGGGTGATCTACGTAAACGACAACAGGTGCAACAGGGTTCATTATTGTATTCATTATGGCAAACGTACTAAATGGACAGCGCATACTATCTTGCACAGTTGAAAGACGTAAGCCTTATTTATTAGATCAGCTTGCACATTTTTTGCGGGTGATGTCAAGTTTGCACACGTTTTTACCATTGACTGTATATAATAAATGGACGTGACATCCGTGACGTTACCCATTGGTTTGTGGACTGCTGCTTGGAAGCCAATAGTTTCGGATCTGAGCAGCGCCATCTTGAAAATTTCCGGTGCATGCCGGGAAAAATAAAAACACGGATTCTACTTATATGAGCAAGAGGCGCCCTCCTGAACCTGTGAACCAATCAACCTGTCAATCACAACGTAGCCACGCCCTAATGCATATCCTGCTTTATCGTCAAATATAAAATCAGGGAGGCCAACATTTCACAAATGAACATCATACTGGATTGAAGAAGGATTTAAACTAGCGATTGAGACCATAAACACATTTTAAAAACGTTTACTGAGGTTAGAAATCAAGTGAGAAGTTAGTGAATTCTCCATTGACTTGTATAGAGACGGAAGTCCTTTTGACACCAAAACGGTCGCCCCCTGGTGGCCTTTTGATAGAATGCAGTTTTAAGTTACTTCCGTGTTGGCATCATTCAGAGGACCGGAACTCCCCGCCTGGTTTTTACACATGCAAACCTTTAGTAAATCAGGCCCATTGTATCATTGAGGTCTAACAATGCATTATTACATCTATATTTGATAGCTTACAGTCTTCTTCCAGTATTACTCTAGTGCACATGTGTCAAACTCAAGGCCTGTAATCGTAATCCAGCCCGCCACCTCATTTTATGCAGCCGGTAAGAGCTTACAATTCTGTGCTGCATTACAGAAGTATGGTTTTCATAAACTACATGTCCCAGTATGCATCCTGATTTTGTTGTTAGTTGAAGGTGTCTAGCTACTAGACATCAGTATACGCTCGATAGCATCTTAATATCATGTAGCTGTTTCTAGCAGTGGCACCTGGTACTCTAGGTTAGCTAATAATGCTAATAGTAGCAGCCTAGCAAAATGTCAAGGAAAAGAAAAGTTGAAGCAGAGGGAAGGGAAGGTAATTTAATGAGAGCTGGGAAAGCAAATGGAGCTTAATGGCGCTTAATTGAGGCAAGCTAGTATGTCTACTTTATAAGAAGTCAGTGCCAGTGCCAAATGAATACAATTTACAGCAGCACTTTGACATCAAACAAGGCAGTATGCTAAACTTAGCCACCAAGACAAGTAACACAAAGTCTAAGAATTAAAAGGCAGCCTGTGTTCCTAACAATATTTTGGCAAAAAAATGATGCAGCAATGAAAGTCAGCCTTATTGTGGCTGAATAAATCGCCTTATCTTTAGTGTTTTTTAGAAAGTGCATAAGTTACCCAGAGAAACAAGGTTCACTTTGTATCCTTATGAAACTATTTCTACAGTTGTCATCCTAGTTAAGCTTATTTGTAACATTTACAAATTGGCACGGAACACAAGGTTCCTTTGACACTGATGTGAATGTTTTGAGTTATGTAAGTACTTGGCCATAAGCCAAAGTAATGGTCAAACAACAGTTTTGACCTGATGGTGGTGCTAGATGAGAGGTCAGAGGATCACAGACGTTATTACAACTTATGAACACGTATGTCTGCAGCTAATTTAATGGAAATCCTCCCAAAATTTGTTTGGACATTTCAATCTGAGCAACCTGAATATGAATCTTTTACACTTGGACAGTTCAACTACTTTAATTGCTTAGACATTTTTAGCAGCTTTCACCTCTTAGTAATCAACTAACAGATCCTCCTTTCAGCTCCCTCTCTTCACTTCAACTGCTTTCAGTTTTTAGATCTACAATGATGTTTTAAATGGCTGCATGTTTACAGCTATTACATTTACACTGACTTCCTCTGTGTCCTCAACTCCTACTGCATACACTTCAACTGACACTTCAAACCCTTTCAGTGCTTCAACTTCAACTGACGCTAAGTCCTATGTGTGTTAACAGTAGTGACCTTCCATTAGAGCGTTTTTGATAAAAAAATGTTGATTAATATCACATCCAAACTAATTAAGTTGGATGGAGCATGTATAATAAGAACCTGATCTGACCCAAACACTTTGCTTTATTAAAAAAAAAAAGAAAGGAAAAAAAAAGGTTAAAGTCCTGCCATCGCTGACATACCAAAAATAGAAAGGGTTTCTAAGTGGTAATATGCCCTTTTAATTGCTGCCCGTCTCACTCTGTGTTCCTGTCAGGGTAGACTTGATTCCTGTGTGCGTATTACTGGCGTCATTTAGGATCTGAACCGGATGACGAAGGATCTCTCCGGTGCACTGTATGACTCACTGAGAGACAGAGAGAGGTGGCATGTGACCAGGGTGGCAGCAGAGGGAAGGATAGCAGTTTTCTCTTGTAACCCCTGGTATCTATCTCTCTCTCACCTCCTCCTTTCTTTTTTAACACCTTTTGTGATGTTCTGTATTCATATCCCTTTCTCCTTTTCTCCCCACTGTCACCTCCACCTCCTGCCTTTCACCACTTTTTACCCCCTTTTCTTCTATTCTTTCTCACCTGTCCTCCCTCTACCCATCCTCACTTTTTATCTGTATTGCCCCTTGCGTCATGTCTTCCCCTATCTCAGTGCTCACATTTGTGTTCCTGACTGTAAATGTGTGAAAAGGGGCTGTAGCACTCAAGCAGACCCTTTACTCTTGTTTATGTGTGTGTGTGTGTGTGTGTGTGTGTGTGTGTGTGTGTGTGTGTGTGTGTGTGTGTGTGTGTGTGTGTGTGTGTGTGTGTGTGTGTGTGAGACCAAACATCCAGAGTGCTGACACCACTAAAATGACAATGCATGCAGATTGACTGGCCAAAATACTTTCCATTCTGCCTCCCTGCCTATTTGCCTACCCAGAATAAATTTTAAAGGGGTATTTCTCACTGATGATACCCTAAACAACACGATACACCAAGCCTTTCTGGCCTGCCTTTTCTAAAGACTCACACATTGTAGTTGACAGCCCTTTTTATCTGCAGAACACAGTGAAGTCACTCTTCCAGGGTGGTATAAATCTGTTTGAGATCAATTTCTCAGCTGCAAACATCAGTCACAGCCCCAGTCCATATTTATTTTGCAGCCTGCTGCGTGTGTGGACCTGGTCTACACTCTCATGACTTGGAGTGCAGTCCAGGCACACTCTAGTGGTAGTGGTAAAAAGGGTGACTGTAAAATAATCACAGACTGAGATTTCAGTCTTCCTCTTCAATGTGTTGCTGGTTCTCGAAAATGAAAGGATTTGCTTGAAAAAAATGATGTGGTTTTAATTCATGAGAGAATTCATTACTGGCTATATCTGGTCATACTTACTGGACTTATGTACACTAAGTCCCACATTGCATTGAGATGCCCTACATTTTAGATCCTGATCTTAGAAAGAAATATTTTCCATTTTCAAAATGTGCTTTCCTGAAAGAGAATTAGATTTAAAAGACTGAAACCACTTCTCATGCCTGTGCGTTAACTATGGACGTAGAGACAGGAGGTATTTAGCTTTGCATATAGACTGGAAGCACAGGGGCTGATGCTAATGCTGTTACACTTAACATTTGACCAGTCAATGCAAAAAACTGAAATAAAAGAAAAAACTGGTTTTGGTTGTACAGGGAGTTGCATGTAATGACCAGCAGATTTTAAGCGTTGCAGTGCACCAGGCGAACAGTTCTCCCCCTGCTGCCTGATGACTGGCACTGGATCCATAATAAACAAACAGACATAAGTGGTATCTTCACATCTCAATCTCAGCACACACACACACACAAAAAGAAGCCAATAAACATATCCCTCAGACTGTTAGCTATCCCTCTAACATTACACTGGCATGAGGAACAGTTTGGACCAGCCACTTTCTAGAGTCCAGGATTCAGCATGCCAGTCCCTCTGCTCTCACTCGCCACCTGGCTTGCAAAGCACTGAGCTCTTAGACACTTCCTTATGGCCAGTGAGTTCACATATTGGCAACCCCATGTTGTCTTTTGGGGAAGTGCCTTAAGTGCACACACTCATGCCAGGCTCCAGGATGGAGCTTTGGTTTCTTATTCTAGAATTACTTTTAGAGAAGGACTGATCACATACTGCCATTGCAAAGGCAAATTTGTGGATGTAAATTAGCTCTGGCCAATCCTAACTCATGTGAAGTTAAACATTTTTTAACTAAAAGCATTATAGTACATAGTATATACTCTACTTCATGATTGTACAGAGGGCAAAGAAGAAAACAAGAGACTGAATACACTACAATAATGTAAAAAGGTGGAAACACATGTAGTCTGGACCCTTGCCTTCAAACTATTGGCCTTGGGAGATCCTATCAGGCACTACTGCCCAAGACAACACAGCACTCAGGGTCACTCAGACACACATCCCTCCCATTTGGCTTGTAAATGGCAGAAGATTGGAGAAGTTACAAGTGCAATGGCCATCTCAGCTACTTTTCTCAGCCTGCTACTACAATAGCCTGCACCCAAATAAACAGCAATTTTGCCAGCGTTTTGTTTTATTCACCCCAGAGGTGCTTCGAAATGTGTGATGGCTTACTGAACTGAAGTAATTTCCTGTCCAGCAGCATTTAATCCCTTTCCCATTTACTGGTTGGCTGTGTTTTGATTATCTGTTTCTATTGATTCCAAAGTCACATTGACATGACTGATGGCTTCTGGGACTCACGAGAGTCCAATGAAGGGTTAAAATTCTGCTGAAAGCCAAGTCATTCATGGGCTGCAGTAAGACACCCGTTTACACCTATCACATCATGCATCTTGGGCAGATTGGCAAGATATCAGGTCTCTAAGAAGACACATAAATTCATCCAAGAAGCTTTGGAGACTGGATAAAATCTGGGAAAAATCAGGTGGTTTGAAACACATCCAAACCAGGCAGATGTTGAAAAGGTCAACTATTTCAATAACCAGTCTGTGGAAATAGCCTCAGTCCCTTCTGACAATGGCAGTTAAAGTTGAGCTGAAATTAGCCGTTGTTCATTATGTCGCTTGAAACGCAAAAATACTAGAAAATGAATTGAATCTAGATTTTTATTTGGGTATGAGACACTTGAAATGACTGGTGTACATGGAGCTTAAAAAAAGTCAAAATTATATTATTGGCTTACATTGACAACTACTTTTGAGAATGTTAGAATCAGTTAAATTGATCCCAGTAAGCAGAGCAATGAGTGAGGGACTTCACAGCGGATTTTCAAGATGTTAACTGCAAACATTTGAAGATGAAGTAGAGGGAATGGGACAGCTGACTGGAATCCAACACAGGAAGGTGGTGGTTTTGGAACTGGCCGTCTGGAACGGTGGAGTGGGCAGGCAGGAATAGGCAGGTCTCTGACTGTGACGAGGAATCAGAATACTACAAGGAATATTACTCCAATAATGAGGTTTAGGGCCGTAACACTGTTACCACTCAGAGAAAACGACCTGGCAGTGAGTGGAGAGCTGAGCTGGGTAGATATACTGCTGGGAGTTGATTAGTGGATGGAACTGATAATAATAATAATAATAATAATAATAATAATAATAATAATAATAATAATAATAATAATAATAATAATAATACATTTTATTTAAGGCACCTTTCAGGGCAGTCAAGGTCGCCTTACACAACATATAAACAACGATTTAAAAGAGCAAAAGGACACAACAATATAAATGCAATAAAAACAGAAATAAAATCAGAAAACTACAGGGTGGATGACAAATTAAAGTGAGTATGTAAGTTTGAAGAGGTGGGTTTTTAGACGGGATTTGAAGATGGATAATGAGTTAATGTTCCTGATGTCGGGGGGAGGGGAGTTCCAGAGGTGGGGGGCAGAGCGACTGAAGGCTCTGGACCCCATGGTGGACAGACGGGGAGAGGGCACAGTGAGGCTGATGGAGGAGGCTGATCTGAGTGCCCTGGAGGGAGTGTTGATGTGGAGGAGGTCAGAGAGGTATGGGGGGGTTGGGGGGCGAGGTTGTGGATGGCCTTGAAAGTGAGAAGCAGGATTTTGAAGTCTATGCGAAATTTGACAGGAAGCCAGTGAAGTTGTTGAAGAACAGGAGTGATATGATTGATGGATGGAGTTCTGGAGACAATACGAGCAGCTGAGTTCTGGACCAGTTGGAGCTTACGGATGGACTTGTGGGGGAAACCAAAGAGGAGAGAGTTACAATAGTCTAGGCGGGATGTAACTAGAGTGTGGACGAGGATGGCAGCGCTGTTGGAAGTGAGGGACGGACGGAGGCGGTTGATATTGCGAAGATGGAAGTAGGCTGACCGGGTAACATTATTAATGTGAGTCTGGAATGACAAAGAGCTGGTAAGGATGACACCCAGGCTCTTAACCTGAGTGGAGGGGGAAACAGAGGAGTTGTCAATGGGGATGGTGAAACTGGGAGTGTTAGTGAGAGAGGATTTTGACCAACGAGGAGGACCTCAGCTTTATCGCTGTTGAGTTTGAGAAAGTTGGAGGATAACCAGGATTTGATTTCCTGTAAACAGACACAGAGGGAGGGGGGCGGAAAGGTGGAGGTGGGTTTAGAGAAGAGGTAGAGCTGGGTGTCGTCCGCGTAACAATGGAAATGGATGGTGTATTTTCGGAAAATATGACCAAGAGGAAGGAGATAATGATAAATAGGATGGGACCGAGGACAGAGCCTTGAGGAACACCAGAGGAGAGGGGAGAAGGTTGGGATGTGAATGTCTTTAGCTGAATGAACTGAGTGCGGCCAGAGAGGTAGGAAATGAACCAGTCCAGGGGTGTGTCAGATATTCCAATGGATGCTAGCCTGTCAAGGAGGATGGGGTGCGAGATGGTGTTGAAGGCCGCACTCAGATCAAGGAGGATGAGAATGGATAATAGTCCGGAGTCAGCTGCCATCAGGAGGTCATCGGTTATCTTAAGGAGAGCAGTCTCTGTGCTATGACGTGGGCGGAAACCAGACTGGAACTGTTCATATAGGTTATTGTTATGGAGATCAGTATGAACCTGAGATGATGGAACAGAGCCAGAGGTTAGGGAGGTGTGAATGATGGCAGTTATCAGGGGCAACAGAGAGGGAAGGCATGCAGTGACTAAAGTGGTCGGCAGTGAGTCGAGCTGGCAGGTGGATGTTTTTGATTTCAGGATGAGGTCAGAAATTACAATAGGAGAGGGGAGTTGGAAGCTTGAGAATGGTTGAAAGAGGGGGGCATGAGAAAACAGAGGAGACGGATTGCAGGATGAGTGAGGGGTCAGTTGCTGGTGGATCTTGCCTATTTTTTCATAAAAAAATGTCATTAAGGAGGTAAAGTGTTCTGTTGAGTAGAAATGGGGGGGAAAAGAGTCCGGTGTGCAGGTGATCAGTAGAGTAGGAACCACACCCACATCACAAGGAGAGCAGTGGTCTCCAACCCTGCTCCTGGAAAGCTACTGCTCTGCATGTTTTAGGTATCTCCCCACTCTAACACACCTGATTCTAAGTATTAACTCAATAACACAAGGAGGGAGGAGAAATAACAGGAGAACATGGGGAGGGAGGAGGAGAAGGCTGTAACCTGACAAAAAAACCCTTAGGTCTTAAGAAACTGAAGTCTTGGTTTGATTAAGCATAACAAGGGTTGTTACTAAAGATTACTTTCATTATCAATTCATTGGTTGATCATTTGATCAACAAAATGACTGCTAATGGCAAAAAAAGTGTCCCAAACATCCTCAGATGCCTTCATTTGTCCCAACCAACAGTCCACAACCCAGTTATTTAGTGACTTAGTACCTTTTAAACTAAATAAATCCTCAGAGCTACACATATCTCCTCCTAGAGCCTGATCAAAATCATGATAACTTCACTAGACAGATTTGTAAAGTTATTTTACATCTAGCTCAGAAACGTGAAATGATCGCTGCTCCTCTCTACCCTTCAGCAGAGTCTAAATCCTCTGCCTGAATTCTCTCTGAATCTGTTTATGCAGTTGATTACACAGCAGCTTTTGACCATTTTAGCAGCGTTTTCATGCTTTTTCCTCCACATGAATGCATTAGTGACAGATGCTGTTATGTGTTTGCCACCTGGGGGAGGGGTGTGTGTGACTGTGGAGACTTCCATGTGCAGTAACATAATGTGTATACTCTCTACATAGCTGACTGCAAAATGAGGAGCAGCTGGGTAGACAGGTAACAGGGTCAACCTTTCCTATCCCATTGTGCTCCTCAAATACTTTTTAAGTTGTACCTTGAAAAATGAGAGCTTGGCAGTTGAAAGAGTGACAGGAATTGTAGCAAATAAGTAGCAGAAAGAGTGCGCTCTTCATTGTTAGTTAACAATGATACAGAATGGCTGAATTGCGCTTTTTAAAAAACTTTTATAAGCTGCTATAAGAGCCCAGTGCAGCCACACCCCTTGCTTATCCTAAAATTCCTCTATGTTCAAGTACATGTGCAACATGAAACATGCAAGAGAAAATGTTGAATTCAAAGACTGACTGCTTTAGCTTCATCTATGCCTAAAGTATGGAAGGTATTACTGCAGGCAATGAGGACTGTGGATTGCTTGGAAACATATTTTTGCACTGTCCACTAAGAAGCAACCAACTATGAATGTGAATTTCAGTGGCAAAGGTGCCAAAAGTTATAAGCTCAACTGACAAGGTTTGACTTTGTTTTATCTGCATACCTGAAGAAATATGCGTGTTCTAGAATTAGTAGCTTTGATGCAGTTTACAGTGAAATATCATTTGGCACAACATTCTGTAATTTGAGGTATATTCAGCCAGGGAGTCCAAAATAAGAGGCATGGTTATGTTTTGTAGAGCTATAGTGTCCAGGCTGGCTAGCTTGTTAGCTGGAAGTAGTTCCTACATCACCAAGCTTCCAACACTATGAATGAACTTTGCTGTGCCAGTTTTTAGTGTAACTGGCAATGTAGTTGGGTCAATGATGGGTTTTTTGTGTCTATGTGGTTCAGTCAAATTTAAGGAGGTTAAAATGTGAAAATAAACGTATGAATAACTTGCACACATTCTTTTTTTGTGGATCCATAATCAAATTTCTGCTTTTAATACATTTTGAAAGAATATATAAGAGGATTATGGCAAAAATATGGTGTAACCATAACAACTAAATTCTCAATAAAACACCATAGTTTGTCATGATCTTACATTATAACTTTTTATATTAAATAAAAGTAATGGAATACAATAGTTTTAAATATTAAATTTAGTAATTATTAGTATAAGTCCACTTAAATACACTGTAGGTGGATAAAATATTGAATATTTATCATTCTTTTGTGGTTACACCATTTGACATTTTCAGGAGCATTCAGTCTTACTTTTGGTAAAAAAATGGTGCAAATGTCATTTCAAATGATATAAAACCAACAAAAATACAAAATGTACATTGTAACAAACCTGATGCTGCTTTTAAAACTAGTTTTTTAAACATATGTTCGACCCAGTAGCTATAGGAAATGATTACAAATAAATTCTAACAATGTAATTCCAAATTTATCCTTCAACATAGTCTGTGTGTACCATGTCATTTATCAGCCTGTGTAGCAGTCTGTCAGTCTACATGTCTGTCTTAAAGCAGCAGCAACAGACTGAGCAGTGCCTTTGAGTCGGTCCCTGCCTCTACTCCCCGCTCATCCATCCCTCATCATATTTTCTATGTGGACAGCTGTCAGAAGGCCACCAGGGTTATTATCTTGATATGAGATACACCATGTCGGCCTTGGGCATATCTCTCTCTCTCTCTCTCTCTCTCTCTCTCTCTCTGTCCCTCTCACTCTGTCTCCGCCTCTTGCTCTCCACCCCTCTTGCTCGCTCCTCTTATATCAGGTAATAGGTGTATTGATCTCTGGCCACCTCTGTTGCCAGGTGACAGTCGGACCAGTGGGGATTAAGTGGTCAATCTGCATTATTGGCATCCTTGCCCTTTTTATATATCCTGTCTCATGTGTGTGTGTGTGTGTGTGTTTGTGTGTGTGTGTGTGTGTGTGTGTGTGTGTGTCATACACGTGTGCAGATGGCTTCTTGAATGTGTGTGTTATGTTCATGTGTCAGTGTGAAAACATCAAAGATACTTGACCTCTCTGCCCCCCCCCGTTTCTTCCACACTGATAGGCTGATGGCACTCTGATTGATCACACACCAATTGGAATTGGGCGATGTCCATTCTCCATAATGAGAATCGGACGCTTACCTCAGCTGCCAGCGTCCGAACCAATTTGGAGAGGCGGAAAATGAGAGTTGTTTGAATCAGGCGTGAGGCGCCGTGTCCACTGGGGACCTCTTTACAGCACTGCCTTATTTCTTCTCCTTGTTTACTGTGGAAAGGACACACTGATGACAGCTCTGAGGGCTGAGTGTGTGCTCAGAGCGCCGGGGCCTCCAGTTTAAAATTGAAAAAAAAAATCTGCTTGAACAAAAGAGAGAACCTCTTTGAAGCAACGCATTCAAAGAGGTTTTCAGTACTTGGCATAGCAGTAGCAGGGGCAATGACAAGTGCTTCCCCAAGTGGCTGCTGCATTCTGAGAAGTAAAATGGAGATGCTTTGCAGATGCAAGCCCTCAGCGAGTTGTGCATTTTAAAACACACACAGCAGTGTGTGCTGCCAAATTAGGATACAAGCATCACATTCACTGCTGCTGATAAGCCTTATATATTTACTTGCCTGATTTTTTGCAACATTTTTCTAGAAGTATATTAAGATTGGCGAAGAGCATCAGTGACCACTGGCACTAGCATCCTCCTCACTGCTTTGTTCCATCGTTGCTCCAGCATTCTCATTACCCTTCTCCAATTGTTGTGCAATTTTTAACTGAATTTCTAGAGAATATTCAAAATGTGCGTTTCCATCCAAATATTTGGAGTTAGGTCACTGAGATAAACAGCTGGTGGAGCTAATTCTCCAATTGGTGCCATTAAACCATTGCAGACACAACAAGATGAGGCAATTAAATGAATGCCAGTAAAATAAAATAAAAATCTGGCAAGAAAAACATGATGGAAATATGACAATTATCTTTATTTCATGCATTCATTTGAGGAGTGTTACAGTCTCATCACTCCACAGAATACATTTATGATTCTTTGTTTTCCTATTAATCATCCCAGTACCTCTAAGACTTTAATCACACTCAGGGTTTTATAGTATGTATTTTCTTTATTTGGTCATGGATTGATAAGAAGTACCTACATAATGCTAGCCATGCCTATAATCACAGTAAAACACAGTATACATTACTGTATACTGCACTAATGTACAATGGTCATATTTTAAAGGGGACCTGCTATGCTCATTCCCACCTCTATATTTTTATTCTGGGACTCCACTTGAGTAGCTTTGCATGATTCACAGTTCAAAATAATAATTGTATACTGGCCCTTTATACAGCCCCTCAGTTCAGCCACTGTCTCTAACAGGCAGTTTAGCTCCTGTCTCTTTAAGGCCCCCCTCCTGATGAGCTCACTATTCGGATTGGCCAGCTTTCCAGAAGCCCGCTGAGGGACAGCCATATAGTGTTAAGTTACCGCCGATGCAAACCCAACATTCTCTGCTTTACATCTACATATTAAAAGCTTGACTAAAAAACAGGAGCATTTTATTGTGAAGAATTTGCAGGAAATTAAATGTGTTCCTCTTTGAATTAAGAGAGTTTTGTTCATGGTTCGAACCCACAAAATGATGGAAAAATGCCATAATGTTAGAATAGTGGAGCAGTGAATGTGCACGATGTGTATGGAGCAGTTGATCATATAAAGAAATCTGTCACAAGATGAAGTTGGCTCGGGCTAAAAGAATAGATAAATCTGCTCAGAGCAGTCTGAAGCTGGTATTTTTTGCTCTCAGGGATTACTTCTACATACATTTACCTCATTATCTAACATTTGGACGGGTTTATTATGAAGCAGCCCCATGCATGTGCAAAAAGTTAGTAATTAGATCTGATCTGAGCATCTAATAACAATCTTCAGAAAATAGAGCAGAGACTAATGTATCTATAAATCTTTACAGTCAATGGGTCAAGTAAATGCATGAGATTCCCTGCAGTAAAACATGATGCATACATACATATGTGTATGTGTAGCAGCCCACCAAGACAGTGAGTAATTAAATCCATTGGGAGTTGTGCTCACTGCAGAAGAGAGGAAAACACAGCGACAAAGAGAGCTACACATCCAGTTGATAGACACATCCCAAGTCAATATATAATGTATTACAGCGCACAGGGACCTCCTAAAGATTACCATCAGTTGATAGACTCAGGCCTAACTCACTGGACAATATAGAATACAGTACCTCAGGGACCAATGGAGTGTGACGTTATAATCATCCTGCCTGGTAGGAGAGGGGGACTTCTACAGCACACCCATTACAGTTGATCAAACTCAGTCAATGCTCAGTGCATTACTGAGGGACTGGAACCACAAAGAGACTGTTCCACTTAAAAGCATCTTTCCTGTAGCTGATGAAGTGTCCACTGATGGTTAAGGTTGGTTGTTTTGTTGAACACTACAACAATAACTACTTGTTAAAACGCAGTCACACTTTGTGGAAAAAATCTTTGAATTGTACCTCCTTAAATATTGTCTATATGGTGTTTTTTTTAGTCACTTTGGTCAATATTGAAATCAACAACCATTAGATGGATTGCCATGAAATTCTTTAGACATGCATGGTCCCCAGCGGATGAATCCTACTGACTTTGGTGATTTCCACACTCTTCCTCTAGTGCCACAATCAGGTCAAATTGTCAATATGTGCATTTTGTTTATTACCAAATACCTGCGATGTAATGACATCCCCTTCAGACTCAACTGCACTTTGTGCTAACAAGAACATTTTAGCAACATGGTGAACATGATAAACATTACCAACTTAATGTTAGGATGTTAGCATTTCGCTCAAAGCACTGCTAACAGCTCCACCCAGAGTTGTAAAAGTTTAACGGGAATTTTTTTCCTGAAATAGACTGTTGTCCATTCACAGTGCCGGTGTTCTGAGTTCAACTTTAGCACAGACCCCAACTTGCAAACGGCACATCAACCAGACAACAGTTTCATCAGCTGTTACAGCATTATCATCAATTGACTGATATAACTCATTACATTTGTCATATGCACCATGACGTCTATCTAAACACCGCCTCAGCCCTTTTTTTTCATTTGGTCGCAAATTAGTGGAGTTAGAGCCATCATCCGAATGGCTTAGTACAGGCGCTATTCGGCAGGAGCCATTCGGCTGAATGCTCTAACTCCACTAATTTGTGACCAAATGAAAAAAACGCTGAACCATCACTTTAACAAGAGTTTACATCCATGCTAGCAAAAGCTTTTTAGCAACAAACACAAACTACAGCTGAGGCTGATGTCAATACTGGTGCAGGCATTTAATCATAAACCAAACATTTAAAAGCATATGCTTAAGCATATGATTCAGCCTACACCTTTTCGGTCAAACTGCTTTATTTATTTATTTATACTTATGTAGTGTTTTTATTGTTTCTTTTGTTTCCCTTTTGGCTTGTTAGTAGATGTGGTGGAGATGAGGCACACCGAGCGTCGAAATATGATTATTTGCTTTGTTAGTCTTCATGTACATGAGTTCATGTGACCGAAATAAATAAAGGAGAAAAAAAACAAAACAAAAAAACGATGGCACTTGATGGAAATCACTAAAGTTGTTACAATCCACCCTGAGGGGAATATGACTACATTACATGACAATAAGTCCAATAGTTAGTCAAGACACCAAAAACTACATGTGAACTTCATGGTGGGACTACATCTAGAATCTAGGTATCATCAAAATCATTAGGTTTCTTCCTCAGGTGACCATGAATGTCTGTACAAAGTTTTGTACCAATCCATCTGGTGGATGTAGAGATATTTTAAAGGATATGTGAAAACTTTGAGCTACAGGTGCTATGGGAAAAAGTCTTTAGGTTTCATCTGGGCACCTTGTACCACATTTCAGGGTAATCTAACCAAGAGTTGTGGAGACAATCACTAAAAAGCAAATTCATAGTGGTGATAGATGAAAAATCTGGGTATCAAAGGTGAATGCCTGTAGAAAATGACATTTTAATCCATCCATAGCTCCACGTTGCTAGCGTGGCTAAAAAGAAAAGGTCACGATTTGATTCGAAATCCGTATTGGAGTGAGGGGCATGTAGGTACAGTACCAAACATAGTCCAGTATACCTCTCACTCTTCCTTCACTGTATTTATCCATCTTATTCAACCACCAAACTGTGACACACATCAGCCCACCCACCTCCACATCACAAAAGCCATGTGTGATGGGAAACACACTCAGCCAGTAAACGGGGGGGCCTGGAGGGGGCTCTTAGCACGACAAACAATGGCTGACCTTGGCGAGCTGTCTTCATCTAAAACATCCATGTTGTTGGTCCTGTTGCTGTGTACTAGGACATGTGGGAGTTTTCCCCTGCAGTCACATCTGTAGTGACTGCTAATGCTAATAACATACTTCCATGTATCCCAAAAAAGCCTGAAGGAGGATGTTGATGTATGGAGATATGATGGGGTATGTCTGTGTTAACACTGTTGCGAGCTGTATAGGCATATTTATACACACACACACACACACACACACACATACACATACAAATACACACACACACCAATCAGGCCTTTGTACGCTCCCTGCTCCCTGCTGTGGAGACATGCTTTACATTTACATAGAGTGACAGAATGTTGTTTTTAATGTTTCCCTCTGTCAAAGGAGATCCACATCTCTGCCGCACCCTCCTATCATGATGCGCACATACACACACACACACACACACACACACACACACCTCAATCCCCCCCAATCCACATACTCTACTACCATCTCTACACACATCATACATGCAAATTCACACACAGACAAACATACAACTGTATAAAATTGTAACACACATGAACCCAGTGACAGCACAGACATTAAAGCTTTTTGACTGGCAGGGAGCCCAGGCTATATACCCGGCCCCCACCCGACCTGACAAATATCTACACCGACGCAGCGAAGAACATGAAGACAAGGAGAAATTGCGTCTATCTCCCTATTTCTGTGCAGTCAGGTTTGATACTGACTGTAGACGGAGCTTTGGTTGCCCCCGATAAGGAGTTTTCTAGCCACACAGCAGAGGGAAAAAGCTTGCCTCGGAGTCTTTCCCGCTCTATTTTGTTCCTTTATGTAAAACTCAATGCTTTGGCTATTGAGTGAGCTCTGCTGATATGGATTTTCATGTTGCATGTAACACTGAGCTTTTACATGACAGGCCCTGTGCTTTAAAAAAAAAATAAAATCTGACACCTGGGTGATCATTTCTAGTGGAGTGCAAGTGGTGAAAATGACAAAAAAACAACTTTGCGCATCGTGTTCACTTAAGCGGTGACTCACAAAGCTATCCAACACACTGTAGAAATACTACACACTCATTTTATGTATCTATTTCAGGCGCAGTACAAATATCTTGTATGGATGTGTTTGGTTTTGAAAGTTAAGTTAAAATTAAGCCACATTTTTTTGGCTCCTTCCCAACCATGCATGATGTAATAGGCAACACTCCGAGGTCTGTTTTGTGTGTTTACCCCCAACTGTGCTGGCAACTGCTACACCGAGTACAGTTAATTAACCAAAGTGAAGGAAGTGAATGGGATAGGATAGGAACACTGGCTGAACGTTGCCCCAGTTGTGCCTACAGGGATGGTGTTCCAATAACATGTTATGGAATTTGAACGCAGTGTCAGATTAAAACATAAAATCCGGATCTTTCTCCAATCCCTCACTGAATCTTATTAGGTTAACATTTTGGATGTAAGTAAAGCCTAAAATAAACTCAATTTATATATTTTTCTAATCACCTTTTGTCAGATGAGAAGGCAGAAACAGCTGTTTGTGATGGATAGCAGCCTAGTAATATCTAATAAACCTGAAAATGAGATGAGCTACATAATATATTAAATGTTAATAAAAAGGTTTCTGACACATTCAATTAACAGCTGTAGCTTAGTGTACCTCGCCAGCTCTAAATATTGAAGCTTCTGATTCTTTCAATCCTGAACTATTAAATTGAGCCTATTAAAATGTTCATATATGAATCAAAGTTGTATTTTTTCCCCCCCTTTATTTGCTTTAAGTGCAATACAAGGGATCTATATCATAACAAGCAACATATAACATAGCACGGCACAACAGGGGAAGGTAGAATCAAACTGTGACAAAAAGAGGGGATGAAAAGACAAAACAGAAGCAACAATAATAAAAAAAAGATAAGAATAAAACAAAAAAGGTAGCTTATATTTTCTTATCGTAGCATGCATGTGTTAAGGAACGTGTTTGTGTGTGTGTGTGTGTTTGAGTGGGTTTTCTGTGTGAAAGAAATAAAGGAGAGAGAGAGCATAAGGGGGGCGGGGGTTATTGGGGCAGCATTAACCAAAGGAAGAAAGGAATAGAAAGAGAAAAGAAAATAAATAAACATGAATAAAAACACAAACAAATATTATTATCCACAATGCTATAGCAGGACTTTTGTCAAAGGGGGTGCTGGGGTGGATCAAGCATGTTTGTTTTTTCTTCCTTGTTTGTATTCACTCTTACCCTCCTCAGGCTGCCATCAGGCCCAGAGGAGGTAGCTGATCTGTTACGGGTCAGATGCCCTTTAGAACAGACCTACCCCTAGACCCTAACCCCTAAAGAAAGGGTCTGTTCAGCTGGGGCTTAGCAGGGATCAGCTGTCCCAAACCAGTCCAGGCCCCTCAGCCCCTTCAAGCTCCCCCCCAGGCCGCCAGAGCCCATAACCCTGTCAGAAACTGTACTAGATTCATAGCTTAAAAGAAGATATTAAGAACTGACGGACAGCAACATTCATTTAACAGGGCAAAGATTACATACTGACACTTCACAAAGACACACACACACACACACACACACACACACACACACACACACACACACACACACACTGGGTTCAATAGAACTACTTTGCATTTGAATCAGCAGTAATCAAATCCACTTATTAAATCAGAGTCCCTTGAAATCCTTTATCAAAACCACCTGGGTTCAGCATTCAACAGCTGTAACTAAATGTTAAAATGACTCAAGCACTAACAATCAGTTGAGATCTGGACTTTTTGTTGGAGACAGAAATCAGTCAGGTTTTATTGGCTCATAAAGTTAAAAAGCTGGAGCTCAAACTTGAATGAATGAATGAATGAATGGATAGTTTATTCCAGTCTTACATTATAAGAAACAAAAGTTAATAGTTTATGTGAGTATACAAGTGACAAAACTGTACATATTTACACCAATCCATTTCACACAATAAGATACACACAGCCAATGACTGAAAAAGGAATAGGCTGAAGTCCTTATCTTATACAATCCATAAAATAACCCAGAATATTTGAGTAGCAAGAACATGGGAAGCAGGAAAACATCTGTATTTGATACATTATGATTTTTTTCATACGGACATCTAAACTACATTCAGAGAACTACATTTGTCAGCCATGAAATACAGACTTCTACTAAGCATTGTTATATAGGAGCCTACAGACAGGGGCCACCAACATCATTTTGCAGCAGTAGTGGCATTTTTATGACAAAGGCACTTACTAATAGCGCTGTAATAAGAAGCATTATACGAAATTAGTTTATGAACACAATTCAGACCATCTAATTATTCAGGACATTTAAAAAAAAAAAAAAAAACTAAATTATGTTAAAAACGTAAAAGAAGCTTCTGTGAATAATTAGTGTTGTCTTGATGTTTTGTAGTCAACAGATGTTCACAGAATCTCAACATAGTGAGAAATGATTACTTCATAATCACTCATCAGAATATATAACATCTGTCATTTGTATAGTACTTAGACTAGTTTTTATAATCTAGTTATAACTCACTGTACTAACACAATTAAATGTCTCTTCCTCTGTTCATTCACACACATTCAAATGTTTCTTTTCTCTGATGAAGTAACACCTCCTCCTTCTGAGGTAGAAACAAGTGTAACTACATTTGTTTCATCCTTAGATTGTAATCCAGTTTAGTATAAGGATATGTTTGTAAAGGTATCAAACCACACTAATTCAAAGAGAGCTGGTGACATTAATAATAGTTCAAAAATGATGATCAAAACTTTATACATATATAGCACCTTTAAAACCAGTTTACAAAGTGCTTTGACAGACAAAGGCAGCACAATACAGAGATATACAACACAGAGAGCAGTAACAAGGCTGACATTAACAAGACCAAAGTAGAAGACAGTGAAATACCATGAGGAGTTGATCAAAAGATTACAAGATTACATTACCTGCTATAATGTTTGCCTTTTTATTAACTGTAACCACCATGTTTTCCCTAATCTTTGTTGGTTTGAGTTGAGCATAAGCATCCCCTGCTTTTAAAAGGGTAAACACAGTTACATCCAGTGTTTTCACACCATAAACACAGTGTGTGTGTGTGTTCTTTATTATTATAGGTCTTTCGTACATGATGTTGGCTTACTAGCAAAGCTATGTTGCCTCATTTCTACCTCTCTTAGCACTTTCCCACTTGAGTGTAATTTGAGGTTTCTCACATTCATGTGATACTGAACTTCTTTTCTGGTATAACGGTGGAAGATGCTGATAAAAACAGAAGGTCTATGTTTAATACTGTATGCTCTGTCTTTGTAAAACCTTAAATTCAATTTGGTGCCTGTCATCATTTCCACTATTGTTGGAATGTCAGCTTATAAATTTATAGGATCCATCTATCATTAACCTTTTCAGTCACTTATCCTTTTCAGGGCACTGGGCAATAGGATGAGCCCATACATTGACAGTATGTTAAATATAATTAAATAAGGAACGCAAAGGTAATGTAACAGGAGAGCTTCCAATTACTGATATTATTCAGTAAGTTGGAACATTTGGACGGGCTGTGGCCTTTTCTAAAAACGTATCACTTCATCAACAGCTACAAGCTAGCGTCTTGATGGATATTTCCCTGACACGTTGTTTTCTCTCTCTGTCATCAGGAGCGCGTTGACTGCTGACTGGCTGTATTGTCTGTTGGGAGGCACCGAGCGCCATATCAGCACGCAGCTCAAACTCTATTGGCAGGTGAGCAGGACAGATGGGCGCTCAGCGGACGAGTGTGTGCATGAATGATTATTGGTAAAAAAAATTAAAAAAAAGGACTTGCAGACCGGGGTCTTCACCACCCTATCAATCAGGACTGTTTAGCAACCTACGTCTGCTGCAGAGAAGTCCTGTTAAAGCGTTTATAATGAACCCGGCAAGGGCAAGGGCAAGGTGTGTGTCAGTGTCCAGACCACACACACTTGAATTAACCTTAAATATGGAATAGTTATGGGTATGGTCCATATATCAGTCAGTGTGTCATCACATCGATACCTGACGCTGGCTTTTTGAACTCTCTGACCGCCGCTGTGGAGAAACTGATGTCACTAATTAGCCAGTTAGCAGGTGATATCAATATTAGTTCATAACACACATAACACGTATGGAGGAAAGAAAAATCAATAAATCAGCTTACATGTTTGGACTAAAGCAGAAGATTGCTTCCATAAAGCACAAATACAAGCCTGAAAAAGTCAACATCCAACATGATATTCTTCTTTTTTAACATTAAAAGTCATTTTGAACTCCTCAACATGACACACTACTTGAAACTACTTGAAACACTTTAAACTGATTCAAATGTCTTAAAATGTTAATTGTTTGCATGTAACATGAACGCTTACAGCAGGTCGAGTGTCAACCGGAGTCAAAAGCACTGAGGTGTCATTTCAAGCGTAAGAGCTCACAGCTATTGAAATCAGCTCAAGTATCATAGCTGAAGCGTTTGACATTCCAGTTTCAAGGTGAAACCCCCGAAGCAGTTGAATTATGAGCCCGTGACAGCTGGAGAGTAACGGATGAAGGGATGAAAGCGACGGAAATGGCCGCGGAATTGTAAACGATAAAAAGTTGTAAATAGTTGGAAGTGTCATTTGGTAAGAAAGCAGTGACTCAAAATCATATTTTCAATTCAATTCCATTTGAAGTCAGTAAAAATTGACCTCTCAGTGAAAATAAGCTTCAATTAAAGGTTGCTGGAGATGAGAATGTAGAATCATCTATAATTTCATTTTCCCTCCAGTGTTGTCATGTTAATGTAATGTAACGTAATGGAACATATTTTCCTTGTTTTTCAAGAAGGAAACAAACAAAAGCATAAGACTTGTTTCATCCAGTGCTATATTTTTTGTATTAAAAGCCCTTGAAGTCCCTTTAAATACAATTCTCAACAAAAACCTCCAAAAAGGAAAAAGGCAGCCTTAACAAATAGACATTTAATTCAACATAAACACAGAGAGCCTCACAATAATCATCCTTTTAAATGCCTTTCATGAAGTCAGAGTCTCTCTATGTTTGAGATAGACTTTGAACTTTTTAGGCGAACCGTGTAAAAACCAAAGTCCTGTGAATGAGGAATATCACACAGATTAAATGGATTCCTTCACCTGTGCAGCTCTCCGTTGTCTGAATCTGAAGTCTCTTTCCTTCAGAGCTGAGACGTTGATTGAAGCGCAACATTAAGGCAGACATTCATTTGTTGTCCTCTGGATTGATTGTGAACGTGTGAGAATGTGTCATCTGATGTAAGGCCGACATCAAAACTATTCTTTTGATTGGGCCGTCGCTGTAATTTTGTGAAATGGTCATTTGTCATGAATACTGCAGGAGAGCTGAAAATCAATCATTTGCTGGAGTAACAGTGTGAAGCTATTAACCATAGCAGACGTCTCAGCATGTAAATATTCCTGCTCTGACTGAAACAGTAGACATGACTGTGCTGCAGCCACACTGACTGCTGATAACACTAAATGAACAATATTATCAGTGAAATAACCGACACAAAATAGCAAATGATATGTGAGGTGTTATAAATATGTATAATGTCACAGTCTGTACCATATGGTTGGGTCAGGGCTATTATTAGAGCTGCTTTATGGCAATTTAAGATTTTTTTTTTCATAAACCCGATCTGTAAGGTATTTAGCCTACTCATCATTCCATCTGGCTACTTTACATATTAATTTTATCATGTCAGATATATTGAACAAACAGATACTGTTTCTGAATTAATCCACTAAATATATCATCACATTATATACTGTATTGATATTGCTGCAGGATTCAGATGTGAAGGTCTTAAGCTAAAAACCATCCAGGTTGGGCCGGACTTATTTCAAAGACAAAAAAAACTAAAGGGGAATGTAAAATGATCATCAGTTATGTTGTTAACATCCATCACAGTTAACAGATCCACTTCCGGCCTCTGCTCTGCCAGTCATAATAGTAGTGGGGTAGTCACAGTTGTCTTGTGCGATGAGGCATTATCACCAACATTATGGTTGTGCTGACTTTCAGTCAAATAAAAGGGTTTAATTAAGCCTGTCATGACAACTATTTTTATTGGAGGATATATTGTCTCAGAAATAATCGCGATAAAAGATATTGTCATTTGAAGATTATTTTATTCCACTGATATAATGATAATAACATAATAATGCAAGGAAGGGGGGTGGGAGTGGAGAGTTGGTGCTACACAGACTGTCATTATGGTTGGGGACAAAGTTATTTACCTTTAATTCTTCTACAGTCTCCACTCAGGACGTACACAGTAAAGAATGGAGGACACTAGTCACTTAGCTAATGTGACATGAATAGCCTCTTAGCTGCTAATGTGAAGTGTGGAAATGATCATGGGTCATGTCCATGTATCATACGATAAGTCCATATAGACATCATCATGTTGTTATTAACGTTATTGTACGATAAGTCGATAATGTCGTTATTGTGGCAGACCTAGGTTTAATTAATGTAGATAAGATGTCAGACGACATCAGACAACAACACGCTGGAAATCAAACCAAACCAACGATTGTGCCTGTGGGGAAAAGCAGAGCGGAGACATTGAATAGGGAGGCCAGAGCTTACAACATAGCCTACAATGAGAATGAATGAAAAAGATGGCTCTCAAATCAGCTACAGAGCAATGGGGCCAGGTATCATGAGTTACTGCAATAAACCTCAGCTCATTCACCTGCAAGGGAGAGAAGACTCTAGCTGTGTCCGAAATCACTCCCTATTTACTACATAGTGCTCCACGTTTACCCTCCATTTTATTTAAGTGTCTAAATGCTGAGTGTGTAAATATATCCACTATATAGAGCCCTCAAATATTCCACCATTGAACAAAAAAAGTATTGTCCATGACGTGACATGAAATTGAAACATTTAGGTATTTACAATCCAATACACTATTACTAAAGAAAGAACAAACTGTGTTGGGCAGCAGTAATTTAATAGAGTAATACCATACCCCACTTTTTAAATTGACCATCATAATGACAAAGACTCACCTTCAAATGTGACTCACACACTAAAAACATAATAAAACTTAATTAAACTCTCATATACATGTTCTATTTTAGGACAAATAGTTGGATCACCTGAAGGATGCTTAATAGACCCTTTAGTAGTGCTGTGTGTTCCTTTCAGCTCTGGATGGTCATACAGAATCTCATTTATTTTTAAAGGCAGCAACTGACAATAGTTCATTTTGTGAGAGTGTCATTAAATGAAATGGATTATCTGTGTGTGTGTGTGTGTGTGTGTGTGTGTGTGTGTGTGTGTGTGTGTGTGTGTGTGTGTGTGTGTCACAGAGAAACGAATATTCAGACACACACAATCAAGACGACTAGTGTCTTTAACTATGATTTTATTATATCTAGCTGCATGTTAATATGTTTTTTTTTTGTCTACAAAGATGCAAAAAGCAAAAATCAACACTTTTACTTTTTGTTGTCTCTCAGTAATTTATGATTTCCTTAGGGACTATTTTCAGCGGTGTGCTGCAGTGTGGGATTGAGTCAAGATCAACTACAGTGTGTGTGTTCGTAGCAATGGAAGAACATGTCAGCCAGTGCAGCAGTGTGGCTCATTGATGAGTTATGCACAGTTTTTGAACAACACTGGAGCTCTAAGGCACAGAGGAATAAGATATATCCAGCTCTGATACACACTAAAATACTTGTTAGTGGATGAGTTCATTGTTAGTTCTGGTCTAACCCTAACCCTTATCCTTTAAATCACTTGAACTCTCGGCTGTGTTTGCTCAGGGACATGTTATATTTTTATTTTGAGTAAATTAAGCTACTCAGAAAGTTAGTAAAAAAATATTTATATTATGATGGATACAGAAAAATAGCATTTGTCATTTGTTCAAATGCCTAAAACATGTTTGTGAGGAGTCAACTAGTGACATTGTTTAACCATGATAAAATTAGGAAAGATTGATTAAATTTGTGGTTACAGCATTGAGTGATAAGCAGTGAGATGGCAACAGTTTGTTAGAGACAGCAGTAATCTGTTGGAAATGTACAGCAGTGAGGACATCATCATATTAGGTGGCAACCAGTCATTGTCCGAAATTATATATATAAACATATATAGTTCTAACCAGTGAAGCTCAAACATTCAACTGAAGCAATAGGATTAAAGACATCATTTTTGACTGGAGGGAGACTTAAAACTAAAGATTTCAAAGTTAATTAGTGCAATCAATACCTAGACAACTTTGTACAACTGATGAGTTTAGAGGTCTATCTGAAGTCTGACCATAAGACAAAGTCTATCCTTGTGTAACCAGCACCTTAGAGAAAAAATATCTGGCCCTTAAGCTTCTAAATGAACTATTATGTTTACAAGTTAGTCACTAACGTTGTCTGTCTATCTAGTAGTAGTGGTAATGGTAGTGGTAGTGGTAGTAGTAGTAGTAGTAG